>NW_025959037.1:0-102891 GCF_023159225.1 Perognathus longimembris pacificus | reverse complement strand
TGGATTGTGGTGAGGGAACAGAGAAAAAAGCACATTTAGGACCTGCACTTACGAAGGGGGTAGGCAGCTGTATATCAGGGAGTATCCCTTCTGAGAATAAAAACAGCTGGAGCTTGTTAAGGTAATTACACAGGGGAAAGGAAAATGGACAGTGAACTCTTCAGAAGAATCTGATTTGTGGTGAGGGGAGAGAGATAAAAGCTCATTTAAGAACGACATGAACATGCTGCGTAGGTAGCTGTTTATCAGTAAATATCTCCACTGAGACTAAGAAAAGGAGTAGCTTAATAAATTAAGTACTTCCTGGTATGGTTACTGTACTGGTAACTCCCCAAAAGAACCTGGATTGTGGTGAGGGAACAGAGAAAAAAGCTCATTTAGTACCTGCACTTACGAAGGGGGTAGGCAGCTGTATATCAGGGAGTATCCCTTCTGAGAATAAAAACAGCTGGAGCTTGTTAAGGTAATTACACAGGGGAAAGGATAATGTACTGGGAACTCGTCAGAAGAATCTGATTTGTAGGGAGGGGAGACAGATAAAAGCTCATTTAGGAACGACATGAAAATGCTGAATAGGTAGCTGTTTATCAGTAAATAACTCCACTGAGATTAAGAAAAGCAGTAGCTTAATAAATTAAGTACTTCCTGGTATGGTTACTGTACTGGTAACTCCCCAAAAGAATCTGGATTGTGGTGAGGGCACAGAGAAAAAGCTCATTTAGGACCTGCACTTACGAAGGGGGTAGGCAGCTGTATATCAGGGAGTAAACCTTCTGAGAATAAAAACAGCTGGAGCTTGTTAAGGTAATTACACAGGGGAAAGGATAATGTACTGGGAACTCCTCAGAAGAATCTGATTTGTGGTGAGGGGAGAGAGATAAAAGCTCATTTAGGAACGACATGAACATGCTGCGTAGGTAGCTGTTTATCAGTAAATATCTCCACTGAGATTAAGAAAAACAGTAGCTTAATAAATTAAGTATTTCCTGGTATGGTTACTGTACTGGTAACTCCCCAAAAGAATCTGGATTGTGGTGAGGGAACAGAGAAAAAAGCTCATTTAGGACCTGCACTTACGAAGGGGGTAGGCAGCTGTATATCAGGGAGTATCCCTTCTGAGAATGAAAACAGCTGGAGCTTGTTAAGGTAATTACACAGGGGAAAGAATAATGTACTGGGAACTCCTCAGAAGAATCTGATTTGTAGTGAGGGGAGAGAGATAAAAGCTCATTTATTAACGACATGAAAATGCTGAAGAGGTAGCTTTTTATCAGTAAATATCTCCACTGAGCTTAAGAAAAGCTGTAGCTTAATAAATTAAGTACTTCCTGGTATGGTTACTGTACTGGTAACTCCTCAAAACAATCTGGAATGTGGTGAGGGAACAGAGAAAAAAGCTCATTTAGGACCTGCACTTACGAAGGGGGTAGGCAGCTGTATATCAGCGAGTATTCCTTCTGAGAATAAAAAGAGCTGGAGCTTGTTAAGTTAATTACACAGGGGAAAGGATAATGTACTGGGAACTCCTCAGAAGAATCTGATTTGTGGTGAGCGGAGAGAGATAAAAGCTCATTTAGGAACGACATGAAAATGCTGCATAGGTAGCTGTTTATCAGTAAATATCTCCACTGAGATTAAGAAAAGCAGTAGCTTAATAAATTAAGTACTTCCTGGTATGGTTACTGTACTGGTAACTCCCCAAAAGAATCTGGATTGTGGTGACCGAACAGAGTAAAAACCTCATTTAGGACCTGCACATATGAAGGGGATAGGCAGCTGTATATCAGCGAGTATTCCTTCTGAGAATAAAAACAGCTGGAGTTGTTAAGGTAATTACACAGGGGAAAGGATAATGTACTGGGAACTCCTCAGAAGAATCTGATTTGTGGTGAGGGGAGAGAGATAAATGCTCATTTAGGAACGACATGAACATGCTGCGTAGGTAGGTGTTTATCAGTAAATATCTCCACTGAGATTAAGAAAAGCAGTAGCTTAATAAATTAAGTACTTCCTGGTATGGTTACTGTACTGGTAACTCCCCAAAAGAATCTGGATTGTGGTGAGGGCACAGAGAAAAAAGCTCATTTAGGACCTGCACTTACGAAGGGGGTAGGCAGCTGTATATCAGGGAGTAAACCTTCTGAGAATAAAAACAGCTGGAGCTTGTTAAGGTAATTACACAGGGGAAAGGATAATGTACTGGGAACTCCTCAGAAGAATCTGATTTGTGGTGAGGGGAGAGAGATAAAAGCTCATTTAGGAACGACATGAACATGCTGCGTAGGTAGCTGTTTATCAGTAAATATCTCCACTGAGATTAAGAAAAACAGTAGCTTAATAAATTAAGAACTTCCTGGTATGGTTACTGTACTGGTAACTCCCCAAAAGAATCTGGATTGTGGTGAGGGAACAGAGAAAAAAGCTCATTTAGGACCTGCACTTACGAAGGTGTTAGGCAGCTGTATATCAGGGAGTATCCCTTCTGAGAATGAAAACAGCTGGAGCTTGTTAAGGTAATTACACAGGGGAAAGGATAATGTACTGGGAACTCCTCAGACGAATCTGATTTGTAGTGAGGGGAGAGAGATAAAAGCTCATTTATTATCGACACGAAAATGCTGAAGAGGTAGCTGTTTATCAGTAAATATCTCCACTGAGCTTAAGAAAAGCTGTAGCTTAATAAATTAAGTACTTCCTGGTATGGTTACTGTACTGGTAACTCCTCAAAACAATCTGGAATGTGGTGAGGGAACAGAGAAAAAAGCTCATTTAGGACCTGCACTTACGAAGGGGGTAGGCAGCAGTATATCAGGGAGTAAACCTTCTGAGAATAAAAACAGCTGGAGCTTGTTAAGGTAATTACACAGGGAAAGGATAATGTACTGGGAACTCCTCAGAAGATTCTGATTTGTGGTGAGGGGAGAGAGATAAAAGCTCATTTAGGAACGACATGAACATGCTGCGTAGGTAGCTGTTTATCAGTAAATATCTCCACTGAGATTAAGAAAAACAGTAGCTTAATAAATTAAATACTTCCTGGTATGTTTACTGTACTGGTAACTCCCCAAAAGAATCTGGATTGTGGTGAGGGGAACAGAGAAAAAAGCTCATTTAGGACCTGCACTTACGAAGGGGGTAGGCAGCTGTATATCAGGGAGTAAACCTTCTGAGAATAAAAACAGCTGGAGCTTGTTACGTTATTTACACAGGGGAAAGTATAATGTACTGGGAACTCCTCAGAAGAATCTGACTTGTGGTGAGGGGAGAGATAAAAGCTCATTTAGGAATGACATAAACATGCTGCGTAGGTAGCTGTTTATCAGTAAATATCTCCACTGAGATTAAGAAAAGCAGTAGCTTAATTCATTAAGAACTTTGTGGTATGGTTACTGTACTGGTAACTCCCCAAAAGTATGTGGATTGTGGTGAGGGAACAGAGAATAAAGCTCATAAAGACCTGGACTTACGAAGCGGGTAGGCAGCTGTATATCAGGGAGTGTCCCTGCTGAGAATAAAAACAGCAGGAGCTTGTTAAGGTAATTACACAGGGGAAAAGATAATGTACTGGGAACTCCTCAGAAGAATCTGATTTGTGGTGAGGGGAGAGAGATAAAAGCTCATTTAGGAACGACATGAAAATGCTCATAGGTAGCCGATTATCAGTTAATATCTCCAACTGAGATTAAGAAAAGCAGTAGCTTAATAAAGTAAGTACTTCCTGGTATGGTTACTGTACTGGTAACTCCCCAAAAGAATATGGATTGTGGTGAGGGAACAGAGAAAAAAGCTCATTTAGGACCTGCACTTACGAAGGGGGTAGGCAGGTGTATATCAGGGAGTAAACATTCTGAGAATAAAAACAGCTGGAGCTTATTACGTTAATTACACAGGGGAAAGGATAATGTACTGGGAACTCCTCAGAAGAATCTGATTTGTGGTGAGGGGAGAGATAAAAAAGCTCATTTAGGAACGACAAGAAAATGCTGATAGGTAGCTGTTTATCAGTAAATATCTCCACTGAGATTAAGGAAAGCAGTAGCTTAATAAATTAAGTACTTCCTGGTATGGTTACTGTACTGGTAACTCCCAAATAGAATCTGTATTGTGGTGAGGGAACAGAGAAAAAGGATCATTTAGGACCTGCACTTACGAAGGGGGTAGGCAGCTGTATATCAGGGAGTAAACCTTCTGAGAACAAAAACAGCTCCAGCTTGTTAAGGTAATTACACAGCGGAAAGGATAATGTACTGGGAACTCCTCAGAAGAATGTGATTTGTGGTGAGGGGAGAGATAAAAGCTCATTTAGGAACGACATGAACATGCTGCGTAGGTAGCTGTTTATCAGTAAATATCTCCACTTAGATTAAGAAAAGCAGTAGCTTAATAAATTAAGTACTTCCTGGTATGGTTACTGTACTGGTAACTCCCCAAACGACTCTGGATTGTGTTGAGGGAACAGAGAAAAAAGCTCATTTAGTACCTGCACTTACGAAGGTGGTAGGCAGCTGTATATCAGGGAGTAAACCTTCTGAGAATAAAAACAGCTGGAGCTTGTTAAGAGAATTACACAGGGGAAAGGATAATGTAATGGGAACTCCTCAGAAGAATCTGATTTGTGGTGAGGGGAGAGAGGTAAAAGCTCATTTATGAACGACATGAACACGCTGCGTAGGTAGCTGTTTATCAGTACATATCTCCACTGAGATTAAGAAAAGCAGTAGCTTAATAAATTAAGTACTTCCTGGTATGGTTACTGTACTGGGAACTCCCCAAAAGAATCTGGATTGTTGTGAGGGAACAGAGAAAAAAGCACATTTAGGACCTGCACTTACGAAGGGGGTAGGCAGCTGTATATCAGGGAGTATCCCTTCTGAGAATAAAAACAGCTGGAGCTTGTTAAGGTAATTACACAGGGGAAAGGATAATGTACTGGGAACTCCTCAGAAGAATCTGATTTGTGGTGAGGGGAGAGAGATATAAGCTCATTTAAGAACGACATGAAAATGCTGCATATGTAGCTGTTTATCAGTAAATATCTCCACTGAGATTAAGAGAAGCAGTAGCTTAATAAATTAAGTACTTCCTGGTATGGTTACTGTACTGGTAACTCCCAAAAAGAATCTGGATTGTGGTGAGGGAACAGAGAAAAAAGCTCATTTAGGACCTGCACTTACGAAGGGGGTAGGCAGCTGTATATCAGGGAGTATCCCTTCTGAGAATAAAAACAGCTGCAGCTTGTTAAGGTAATTACACAGGGGAAAGGATAATGTACTGGGAACTCCTCAGAAGAATCTGATTTGTGGTGAGGGGAGAGAGATAAAAGCTCATTTAGGAACGACATGAACATGCTGTGTAGGTAGCTGTTTATCAGTAAATATCTCCACTGAGATTAAGAAAAGCAGTAGCTACTTCCGGGGAAGACGGCGGAGGAGCGGCTGAGCCCTGCAGAGCTCCCTCTGATATCGTAGTTTACTCACCTCATAGAAACTGTTTCTCTGAGAAAGACAGCCAAAGTAAGTTCTAACAGTACAGGGATTCTGAACAGGAAGGGAAAATCTACTTTGCTGGTCTGAAAACACAGTTTTGAGCTCCGGGCGGTGTCCCGCCGCGGCGCCAGCGCCGGCTCCGGTACAGTCCCAGGAACAGCCCCCCGCACTCCGCGCAGCTAAAGCGAGAAATACTCCAGACGGCAGCCGAGCATGGTGGACCTGACATCGCAGAGACAGCGTGAGTAAAAATAAAAAAATTAAAATTATTCTTGCTTGTGCCTACAGTCCAGCTTCTGGAAGGCACCCCTGTCCCCACCGCCAGAGCAAAGCGCCATCTTTGCCACTGGCATAGGGCCAGACCCAACTGGAACTGAAGCGGGCCTGGGGAAAGCGAGGCCAAAAAAGCCATCTTTGAAAAGGGCAGGAGAGGCGGAATCAGTGAGACCCAGCTAAGCCCAGAAGAACGCCCCCTGCCCTGGCGGGAGGGGAGTCCGGGGATTATCCAGAGATGCCCCGCCCTGCCCGCCAGAACTTCTAAACTTAAAGCAAAAGCTGGGAGCAGCCACCAGGGGCACGGAAACAACAGAAGGAGGAACAAACAGTTCCGGGGACAGCTAAACGGTCCCGTCACAGAGGAAACTAATTCCCAGCCCAAAACCGAGCTGCATTCCATAGCTACCTATGCCAAAGAGGCCTCCTCCCTCAGGCAAGCAACTCTTAGTGGAGCAAAACAGGCCAGAGGCTCCACGCTCTGCTGAGTTCACAGTCTAGTCAAGTCCAGGCATCAAAGGCAGCGGCCCCACAGCAGACAGAGGAGCCACAGTTCCTGTGACTGCCCACGTCCCCATCGACAGAGGACGCCCAAGGCCTGCCTGCAAGCTGTGCGAACCTCAGAGACCCACGATTGCACCAACAGGGGAGAAGGTCAGAACAGATCCACCCCTTGCCAACTGAAATCAAGTCAAACCAGCCAATCAGGAAAATAGACTACAGTCCATTGCAGGGAAACCAGAGACTGGTTTCTTTTTCTTTTCAAACATTTTTTTTAACTTTTCTTTTAAATTTTCTTTTTAATTTTTTCACACCTGAAACATCATTGGCTGTTTTTTTGTTTTTTTGTTTTTTTTGTTTGTTTTCCATTTTTACTGGTTTGTTTTATCAAGTTTTTTTTTGTGTTTGTTTATTTGCTTGGGTTGTCCCTTTTCTGTTATTTTCCTTTTTATTTACTTATGCTTCCTTGTTAAATAATTTTTCTCTGTTTTGTGTATCTGTCTTCCAGTATTTTTACTTCATTTCTCTCTTTGCGTCCTCTTCCTTTAAAAATTACTTTCCTATAAATAACACCTACACCCTTTTCTGCTAACTCTCCAGTGTCTGTCATTTTATCAATGTGCTTTCTACTGATTCTACTCTTCTCCACATTTCCACGTCACTGAAACTAAACCAAAATCACCACCACCCCCCCAATACACTTTACTCTATTCTCTTTACTACCTCCAACTTACCCTCCTGACTTACTGCCTGGACCTCCAGGCTCCATTGACTCCTGGTTATTGGATAGAGGATATCCCAGCTTAATACGAGTGAATCAAAGGGGTTCATAGAAAAAGCCAGTCCTAAAAGAGCTTAATATAAAAACAAGAATTGCGTATAAGGTTGTAACAGTAAATAAGTAACTACTGAATACAGGGCCCAGGATCAGATGTTATATTGAAATTGTATTCTTTAGGAACACCAAATCTAACTTTATAGACAGGTATACAAGTTATCTGTATATAATTGTGAAATTGTAAGATTTACACAACAGTGCTTGGTAAGGGCTGCTTTGGGTCTTAAACAGTGCTCACAGGTGCTGGTAGACTGGCATTCCCAATTCAAATGGGCAGAAGAAACACAAGAAAGATGGCAAATAATGAAGTCTTATCCCCCACCCAAAACAAGCAGGAAGCAGAGCAGTCAATCAAAAACATAGAAGAAAACCCCCAAAATGCTCTACAAAGTTTACTGATAAACATGATAAATGAAAAGTTTGAATCTCTTCAGTCAATTATGTTAGAGCATGAGGAGGCAAAGCAAAAATTAATGGAGAATTTCATGGCATCCACAAATAGAAAGATAAGTGAGCTTCAAGAGTCAAATGAAAAGATAGCTACCCAACTTAAAGATTTGAGAGACAACACTCAAAACCAAAGTAATGAAGTTAATGAAGTAAAGAAGTCCATACAGGACCTAAGAAATGACATGGAAATCATCAGGAAAGACCAGTCAGAAGGAAAAGAGATTCGAAATCAAGTAGCTAGCCTACAGTCCTGACTAACTGAAGCAGAGGATCGAATCTCAGGAGCTGAAGATTCCTTAGATTCTATGGAGAAAGATCAAAAATCAATACAAATCCAGTCCAAGCAACAAAACAGATCGCTACAGGAGATTCAAGACACAATCAGGAAGCCCAATTTAAGGATAATAGGTATTGAGGAAAACTTGGAGAAAGAGGTTAATGGGATAGGCAACCTATTTAACAGAATATTAGCTGAGAACTTCCCAAACATCCAGAAGGAAAGGCCTATACAGATACAAGAAGCATTTAGAACCCCAAATCGACCAGACCAGAATAGGACTTCCCACCGACACATTGTGATCAAAACAGCTTCAGCAGAGTGCAAGGAAAAAATACTCAAAGCTGTTAGGGCAAAGAAAACAATCACATATAAAGGAAAAGCAATCAGAATTACCCCGGACTTCTCAGCAGAGACCATGAAAGCAAGGAGAGCCGGGAATGAAGTATACCAAACTCTAAATAAAAATAACTACCAACCAAGAATTCTGTACCCCGCCAAACTCTCCTTCATAGCCGAAGGTCAAACAAAAGTCTTCCACAATAAGGAAAAACTGAAACAATATATCTCCACCAAACCAACTTTACACAAAATCCTTAAAGATGTACTATACAGGGAAAATAATCAAGATCCCAACACAGACAGAGAAATGAACCCTAATTAGTAAACACTAGATCAAGAAATGGGAAGACACAGCTTTAAACAAGACAGTGATAATGAAAGGAACAAACGATCACCTCTCAATCCTAACTGTCAACATTAATGGACTTAATTCTCCAATCAAACGACATAGGCTCATAAGTTGGATCAAAAATCAAGATCCATCTTTCTGCTGCCTCCAAGAGACACATCTATCCAGCAAAAGTAAACATCTTCTAAAAGTGAAAGGCTGGAAACAAATCTATCAAGCAAATGGCCCCCATAAGCAGGCTGGAGTTGCAATCCTAGTATCAGACAAAATTGACTTCAAATAAAAAAGGTAAGAAGAGACAAAGATGGTTACTACATACTAGTAAAAGGATCTCTCCAACAGGAAGAAATAACCATTCTAAATATCTACACGCCAAATGCAGGAGCACCCAACTTCATCAAACAAACACTACTGGCTCTAAAAACATTCATAGACCCAAACACAATGATAGTGGGGGACTTTAACACTCCACTATCACCTCTGGACAGATCAACACGCCAAAAACTGAACAAAGAAACCACAGAACTAAACAATTGCATAGACCAACTAGACTTAATCGACATCTACAGAATATTCCACCCAGCAAGGACAGAATACACATTCTTTTCGGCAGCACACGGAACATTCTCCAAAATAGATCACATCTTAGGGCACAAAGAAAATCTGTACAAATTCAGAAGTATCAAAATCATTCCCTGCATTCTTCCAGACCACAATGGAATAAAATTAGAGCTCAACTCATTCAGCCACCACAGAAAATCCCACAATTCATGGAGACTAAAGAACAGACTGCTGAACCATCAGTGGATCATTGAAGAAATTAAAACAGAAATTCAAATGTTTATGGACTTCAACCAAGTTGAGGGCACAAAGTACCAGCTCCTTTGGGACACAGCAAAGGAAGTACTCAGAGGAAAATTTATATCTCTGAGTACATACATCAACAAACTGGAGAAACAGCAACTCAGTAATTTAAGGAAGCACCTTAATTTTCTGGAGAGAGAACAGCAAGCCAAACCCCAAGTCAATAGACGGAAGCAAATAATTAAAATCAAATCAGAATTAAATCAATTAGAGACGAAAAAAACCATCGAAAGAATCAACAAAACAAAGAGTTGGTTCTTTGAAAAAATCAACAAGATAGACAGACCCCTGGCAAACCTGACCAAAGAACGAAGGCAGCACACTCAAATAAACAAGATAAGAGATGAAACAGGTAGCATCACCACAGAAATAACCGAAATTCAGAAAATAATAAGGGACTATTTTGCAAACCTTTATGCCAACAAATTCGAGAACTTGGAAGAAATGGATGATTTCCTAGAAAAAATTGATACCCCCCAACTCAACTATGAAGACTTAAACCTTCTAAACAGACCCATATCCAGTATTGAAATAGAAACAGCAATAAATGATCTCCCATCCAAGAAAAGCCCAGGTCCAGATGGATTCACCGCAGAATTCTACAAGGCCTTCAAAACAGAACTCACTCCAATATTTCTCAAACTCTTCAATGAAATTGAAAGAGAACGTTCACTGCCAGACTCATTTTATGAAGCCAGTATAACCCTCATCCCAAAACCAGGCAGAGACTCATCACGGAAAGAGGACTACAGACCAATCTCCCTGATGAACATAGATGCAAAAATTCTCAACAAAATTCTGGCCAATCGACTTCAACAGGTCATCCCAGGGATGCAAAGCTGGTTTAATATACGCAAGTCAATTAATGTAATCCACCACATCAACCGGAGCAAGGTAAAGAACCACATGGTTTCATCGCTGGATGCGGAAAAAGCGTTCGATAAAATCCAGCACCCATTTATGCTAAAAGCCCTGGAAAAACTGGGATTCCAGGGAACATTCCTGAATATAATCAAGGCAGTTTATGACAAACCAACAGCAAGCATAACTCTAAATGGTGAAAAACTAAAGCCATTCCCTTTAAATCAGGAACAAGGCAGGGATGTCCACTCTCTCCCCTGCTCTTCAACATAGTACTAGAATTCCTAGCCAGAGCAATTAGGCAAGAAGAGAATATAAAGGGGATCCAAATAGGAAAAGATGAAGTTAAACTTTCTCTCTTCGCAGATGACATGATCCTATACCTAAAGAATCCCATAGACTCTACCCCCAAGCTACTAGAGCTGATACAAAACTTTGGCAAAGTTGCAGGATATAAAATAAACCTTCAAAAATCAACGGCCTTTCTCTATGCTAACAACCCGAAGACCGAGGCTGAAGTCAGGAAAGCAACTCCTTTTGCAATAGCCCCCCAAAATATAAAATACCTAGGAATAACCTTAACCAAAGAAGTGAAAGACCTCTTTGAAGAGAACTTTAAAAGCTTGAAAAATGAAATTAAGTCAGAACTAAGAAAATGGAAAAACCTCCCATGCTCCTGGATTGGGAGGATTAATGTAATCAAAATGGAAATATTGCCAAAGGCTATCTACAAATTCAATGCAATACCCATTAATATCCCAACACCACTCTTTAATGAAATAGAGGAAGCAATCCAGAAATTCATATGGAACAATAAAAGACCTAGAATAGCAAAAACACTCCTAAGCAGAAAGAACAGTGCTGGAGGAATTACAATACCCAACTTCAAGCTGTATTATAAAGCTATAGTAATAAAAACAGCTTGGTATTGGCACCGGAACAGGCCTGAAGACCAATGGAACAGAATTGAAGACCCAGAATTAAAAACACAGAACTATGCCTACTTAATCTTTGATAAAGGAGCTAAAACAATAGTATGGAAGAAAGATAGCCTCTTTAACAAGTGGTGCTGGCAAAACTGGCTCAACACATGCAACAAACTAAAACTAGATCCTTATATATCACCCTGCACCAAAATCAATTCCAAATGGATTAAAGACCTTGAAATCAAAACAGGCACCCTGAAGACACTAAAGGAAGGAGTAGGAGAAACACTTGGGCTCCTTGGCACAGGACAGAACTTCCTTAACAAAGACCCTGAAAGGCTACAAATCAAAGAAAGTTTGGACAAATGGGACTGCATCAAACTCCAGAGCTTCTGCACGGCAAAGGACATAGCTCTCAAGATAAACAGAAAGCCCACAGACTGGGAGAAAATCTTTACCGGACATTCAACAGACAAAGGCCTCATCTCTAAAATATATGCAGAACTAAAAAAATTACCTTCTTCCAAAACAAAACTGCAAAGAACCAATAGCCCCCTCATCAAGTGGGCAAAAGACTTACAAAGAAACTTCTCTGATGAGGAAATGAGAATGGCCAATAGTCATATGAAAAAATGCTCTACATCACTGGCCATAAAGGAAATGCAAATCAAAACAACATTGAGATTCCATCTCACCCCAGCAAGAATGTCATATATCAAGAAAACTAATAATAACAATTGTTGGAGGGGATGTGGCCAAAAGGGAACCCTACTTCATTGTTGTTGGGAATGTAAACTGGTTCAGCCACTCTGGCAAGCAGTATGGAGATTCCTCAGAAGGCTCAATACAGAACTCCCCTATGACCCAGCAGCCCCACTGTTGGGTATCTATCCAAAAGCCCACAAACAAAATCACAGTAATGCCACCAGCACAACAATGTTCACCGCAGCACAATTTGTCACAGCGAGAAGCTGGAACCAACCCAGATGCCCCTCCATAGATGAATGGATCAGGAAAATGTGGTACATTTACACAATGGAATTTTATGCCTCTATCAGAAAGAATGACATTGTTCCATTTGTAAGGAAATGGAAGGACTTGGAAAAAGTTATACTAAGTGAAGTGAGCCAGACCCAAAGAAACATGGACTCTATGGCCTCCCTTATTGGGAACAATTAGTACAGGTTTAGGCAAGCCATAGCAGAGCATCACAAGGACCAATAGCTATACCCTTAGAAACACATAAGATGATGCTAAATGAAATGAACTCCATGTTATGGAAACAAGTGATATATCACAGTTGTAACTACTTTCAACGTCCTATGTGTATGTGTAGTTTCTATTATTGATAAGGTTTTGTATCACCTTCCTATGTTTGTACCTACACTATCTCTGTAATCTTATCTGAGTATATTGGAAACCGTGTTTACTGGTATTGGAAGTAGGAAATTCAAAGGGAATACCAAATTCGAGAGACACAGGGTAAAAAAAGAGAAATAACTACAAAAGCAATACTTGCAAAACTCTTTGGTATAAGTGAACTGAACAACTGGGGGGGGAAGGAAAGGGGGGGAGGGAGGGGGGCATGAGGGACAAGGCAACAAACAGTACAAGAAATGTATCCAATGCCCAACGTATGATACTGTAACCTCTCTGTACGTCAGTTTGATAATAAAAATTTGAGAAAAAAAAAACGAAAAGCAGTAGCTTAATAAATTAAGTACTTCCTGGTACGGTTGCTGTACTGGTAACTCCCCAAAAGAATCTGGATTGTGGTGAGGGAACAGAGAAAAAAGCTCATTTAGGACCTGCACTTACGAAGGGAGTAGGCAGCTGTATATCAGGGAGTATCCCTTCTGAGACTAAAAACAGCTGGAGCTTGTTAAGGTAATTACACAGGGGAAAGGATAATGTACTGGGAACTACTCAGAAGAATCTGATTTGTGGTGAGGGGAGAGAGATAAAAGCTCATTTATGAACGACATGAAAATGCTGCATAGGTAGATGTTTATCAGTAAATATCTCCATTGAGATTAAGAAAAGCATTAGCTTAATAAATTAAGTACTTCCCGGTATGGTTACTGTACTGGTAACTCCAAAAAAGAATCTGGATTGTGGTGAGGGAACAGAGAAAAAAGCTCATTTACGACCTGCACTTACGAAGGGAGTAGGCAGCTGTATATCAGGGAGTATCCCTTCTGAGACTAAAAACAGCTGGAGCTTGTTAAGGTAATTACACAGGGGAAAGGATAATGTACTGGGAACTCCTCAGAAGAATCTGATTTGTGGTGAGGGGAGAGAGATAAAAGCTCATTTAAGAACGACATGAAAATGCTGCATAGGTAGATGTTTATCAGTAAATATCTCCATTGAGATTAAGAAAAGCAGTAGCTTAATAAATTACGTACTTCCCGGTATGGTTACTGTACTGGTAACTCCAAAAAAGAATCTGGATTGTGGTGAGGGAACACAGAAAAAAGCTCATTTAGGACCTGCACTTACGAAGGTGGTAGACAGCTGTATATCAGGGAGTAAACCTTCTGAGAATAAAAACAGCTGGAGCTTGTTAAGGTAATTACACAGGGGAAAGGATAATGTACTGGGAACTCCTCAGAAGAATCTGATTTGTAGTGAGGAGAGAGAGATAAAAGCTCATTTAGGAACGCCATGAAAATTCTGCATGGGGAGCTGTTTATCAGTAAATATCTCCACTGAGATTAAGAAAAGCAGTAGCTTAATAAATTAAGTACTTCCTGGTATTGTTAAGGTACAGGTAACTCCCCAAAAGAATCTGGATTGTGGTGAGGGAACAGAGAAAAAAGCCCATTTAGGACCTGCACTTACGAAGGGGGTAGGCAGCTGTATATCAGGGAGTATCCCTTCTGAGAATAAAAACAGCTGGAGCTGGTTAAGGTAATTACACAGGGGAAAGGATAATGTACTGGGAACTCCTCGGAAGAAACTGATTTGTAGTGAGGGGAGAGAGATAAAAGCTCATTTAGGAACTACATGAATATGCTGCATAGGTAGCTGTTTATCAGTAAATATCTCCACTGAGATTAAGAGAAGCAGTAGCTTAATAAATTAAGTACTTCCTGGTATGGTTACTGTACTGGTAACTCCCCAAAAGAATCTGGATTGTGGTGAGGGAACAGAGAAAAACGCTCATTTAGGACCTGCTCTTACAAAGGGGGTAGACAGCTGTATATCAGGGAGTAAACCTTCTGAGAATAAAAACAGCTGGAGATTGTTAAGGTATTTACACAGGGGAAAGGATAATGTACTGGGAACTCCTCAGAAGAATCTGATTTGTAGTGAGGGGAGGGAGATAAAAGCTCATTTAGAAACGACATGAAAATTGTGCATAGGTAGCTGTTTATCAGTAAATATCTCAACTGAAATTAAGAAAGCAGTAGCTTAATAAATTAAGTACTTCCTGGTATGGTTACTGTACTGCTAACTCCACAAAAGAATCGGGATTGTGGTGAGGGAACAGAGAAAAAAGCTCATTTAGGACCTGCACTTACGAAGGGGATAGTCAGCTGTATATCAGGGAGTAAACCTTCTGAGAATAAAAACAGCTGGAGCTTGTTAAGGTAATTACACAGGGGAAAGGATAATGTACTGGGAACTCCTCAGAAGAAGCTGATTTGTGGTGAGGGGAGAGAGTTAAAAGCTCATTTAGGAACGACATGAAAATGCTGCATAGGTAGCTGTTTATCAGTAAATATCTCCACTGAGGTTAAGAAAAGCAGTAGCTTAATAAATTAAGTACTTCCTGGTATGGTTACTGTACTGGTAACTCCCCAAAGAATCTGGATTGTGGTGAGGGAACAGAGAAAATAGCTCATTTAGAACGTGCACTTACGAAGGGGGTAGGCAGCTGTAAATCAGGGAGTATCCTTTCTGAGAATAAAAACAGCTGGATCTTGTTAAGGTAATTACACAGGGGATAGGATAATGTACTGGGAACACCTCAGAAGAATCTGATTTGTGGTGAGGGGAGAGAGATAAAAGCTCATTTAAGAACGACATGAAAATGCTGCATAGGTAGATGTTTATCAGTAAATATCTCCATTGAGATTAAGAAAAGCAGTAGCTTAATAAATTAAGTACTTCCCGGTATGGTTACTGTACTGGTAACTCCAAAAAAGAATCTGGATTGTGGTGAGGGAACACAGAAAAAAGCTCATTTAGGACCTGCACTTACGAAGGTGGTAGACAGCTGTATATCAGGGAGTAAACCTTCTGAGAATAACAACAGCTGGAGCTTGTTAAGGTAATTACACAGGGGAAAGGATAATGTACTGGGAACTCCTGAGAAGAATCTGATTTGTAGTGAGGAGAGAGAGATAAAAGCTCATTTAGGAACGCCATGAAAATTCTGCATGGGGAGCTGTTTATCAGTAAATATCTCCACTGAGATTAAGAAAAGCAGTAGCTTAATAAATTAAGTACTTCCTGGTATTGTTACTGTACAGGTAACTCCCCAAAAGAATCTGGATTGTGGTGAGGGAACAGAGAAAAAAGCCCATTTAGGACCTGCACTTACGAAGGGGGTAGGCAGCTGTATATCAGGGAGTATCCCTTCTGAGAATAAAAACAGCTGGAGCTGGTTAAGGTAATTACACAGGGGAAAGGATAATGTACTGGGAACTCCTCGGAAGAAACTGATTTGTAGTGAGGGGAGAGAGATAAAAGCTCATTTAGGAACGACATGAAAATGCTGCATAGGTAGCTGTTTATCAGTAAATATCTCCACTGAGATTAAGAAAAGCAGTAGCTTAATAAATTAAGTACTTCCTGGTATGGTTACTGTACTGGTAACTCCCCAAAAGAATCTGGATTGTGGTGAGGGAACAGAGAAAAACGCTCATTTAGGACCTGCTCTTACGAAGGGGGTAGACAGCTGTATATCAGGGAGTAAACCTTCTGAAAATAAAAACAGCTGGAGATTGTTAAGGTATTTACACAGGGGAAAGGATAATGTACTGGGAACTCCTCAGAAGAATCTGATTTGTAGTGAGGGGAGGGAGATAAAAGCTCATTTAGAAACGACATGAAAATTGTGCATAGGTAGCTGTTTATCAGTAAATATCTCCACTGAAATTAAGAAAAGCAGTAGCTTAATAAATTAAGTACTTCCTGGTATGGTTACTGTACTGCTAACTCCACAAAAGAATCGGGATTGTGGTGAGGGAACAGAGAAAAAAGCTCATTTAGGACCTGCACTTACGAAGGGGATAGTCAGCTGTATATCAGGGAGTAAACCTTCTGAGAATAAAAACAGCTGGAGCTTGTTAAGGTAATTACACAGGGGAAAGGATAATGTACTGGGAACTCCTCAGAAGAAGCTGATTTGTGGTGAGGGGAGAGAGTTAAAAGCTCATTTAGGAACGACATGAAAATGCTGAATAGGTAGCTGTTTATCAGTAAATATCTCCACTGAGGTTAAGAAAAGCAGTAGCTTAATAAATTAAGTACTTCCTGGTATGGTTACTGTACTGGTAACTCCCCAAAGAATCTGGATTGTGGTGAGGGAACAGAGAAAATAGCTCATTTAGAACGTGCACTTACGAAGGGGGTAGGCAGCTGTAAATCAGGGAGTATCCTTTCTGAGAATAAAAACAGCTGGATCTTGTTAAGGTAATTACACAGGGGATAGGATAATGTACTGGGAACACCTCAGAAGAATCTGATTTGTAGTGAGGGGAGAGTGATAAAAGCTCATTTAGAAACGACATGGACATGCTGCGTAGGTAGCTGTTTATCAGTAAATATCTCCACTGAGATTAAGAAAAGCAGTAGCTTAATAAATTAAGTACTTCCTGGTATGGTTACTGTACTGGTAATTCCCCAAAAGAATCTGGATTGTGGTGAGGGAACAGAGAAAAAAGCTCATTTAGGACCTGCACTTACGAAGGGGGTAGGCAGCTGTATATCAGGGAGTATCCCTTCTGAGAATAAAAACAGGTGGAGCTTGTTAAGGTAATTACACAGGGGAAAGGATAATGTACTGGGAACTCCTCAGAAGAATCTGATTTGTGGTGAGGGGAGAGAGATAAAATCTCATTTAGGAACGACATGAAAATGCTGCATAGGTAGCTGTTTATCAGTAAATATCTCCACTGAGATTAAGAAAAGCGGTAGCTTAATAACTTAAGTACTTCCTGGTATGGTTACTGTACTGGTAACTCCCCAAAAGAATCTGGATTGTGGTGAGGGAACAGAGAAAAAAGCTCATTTAGGACCTGCACTTACGAAGGGGGTAGGCAGGTGTATATCAGGGAGTATCACAACTGAGAATAAAAACAGCTGGATCTTGTTAAGATAATTACACAGGGGATAGGATAATGTACTGGGAACACCTCAGAAGAATCTGATTTGTGGTGAGGGGGGAGAGATAAAAGCTCATTTAGGAACGACATGAACATGCTGCGTAGGTAGCTGTTTATCAGTAAATATCTCCACTGAGATTAAGAAAAGCAGTAGCTTAATAAATTAAGTACTTCCTGGTATGGTTACTGTACTGGTAACTCCCCAAAAGAATCTGGATTGTGGTGAGGGAATAAAGAAGAAAGCTCATTTAGGACTTGCACTTACGAAGGGGGTAGGCAGCTGTATATCAGGGAGTATCCCTTCTGAGAATAAAAACAGCTGGAGCTTTTTAAGGTAATTACACAGGGGAAAGGATAATGTACTGGGAACTCCTCAGAAGAATCTGATTTGTGGTGAGGGGAGAGAGATAAAAGCTCATTTAGGAACGACATGAAAATGCTCATAGGTAGCAGTTTATCAGTTAATATCTCCAACTGAGATTAAGAAAAGCAGTAGCTTAATAAATTAAGTACTTCCTGGTATGGTTACTGTACTGGTAACTCCCCAAAAGAATCTGGATTGTGGTGAGGGAACAGAGAAAAAAGCTCATTTAGGACCTGCACTTACGAATCGGGTAGGCAGCTATATATCAGGGAGTATCCCTTCTGAGAATAAAAACAGCTGGAGCTTGTTAAGGTAATTACACAGGGGAAAGGATAATGTACTGGGAACTCCTCAGAAGAATCTGATTTGTGATGAGGGGAGAGAGATAAAAGCTCATTTAGGAACGACATGAACATGCTGCGTAGGTAGCTGTTTATCAGTAAATACTCTAGAATAGAATGGAATAGAATACAATGGAGTAGAATATTATAGAATAGAATACAATGGAGTAGAATATTCTAGAGTAGAAAAGAATGGAATGGAGTAGAATATTCTAGAATAGAATGGATTGGAGTAGAATATTCTAGAATAGAATAGAATGGAGTACAATATTCTAGAATAGAATGGAATGGAATGAAAAGAAATGGAGTAGATTATTCTAGAATAGAATAGAATGGAGTAGAATATTTTAGAATAGAATAAAATGGAGTAGAACATTCTAGAATAAAATAGAATGAAGTAGAATATTCTAGAATAGAATGGAATAGAATAGTGTTGGAGTAGAATATTGTAGAATAGAATAGAATAGAACGGAGTAGAGTATTCCAGAATAGAATACAATGGACTGGAGTAGAATATTCCAGAATTGCATATAATAGAATGGAGTAGAATATTATGGAATAGGATAGAATAGAATAGAATGGAGTAGAATATTCCAGAATATTCTAGAATAGAATGGAATAGAATAGAATGGAGTAGAATATTATAAAATAGAATAGAATGGAGTAGAATATTCTAGAATAGAATAGAACAGAATGCAGTAGAATAATCTAGAATTGAATGGAATAGAATGGAGTAGAAAATTCTAGAAGAGAATGGAGTAGAATATTATAGAATAGAATAGAATGGAGTAGAATATTCTACAATAGAATAGAATACAATGGAGTAGAATATTCTAGAATGGAATGTAATAGAATGTAATAGAATGTAATGGAGTAGAATATTCCAGAATAGAATGGAATAGAATGGAGTAGAATATTCAAGTATATTCCAGAATATTCCAGAATAGAAAGGAATAGAATAGAATATATTGGAGTAGAATACTCTAGAATAGAATAGACTAGCATAGAATGGAGTAGAATATTCTAGAATAGAATAGAATGGAGTAGAATATTCTAGAATAGAATGGAATAGAATAAAGTAGGAGTTGAATATTCTAGAATACAACAGAAAATAATGGAATGGATTGGAGTAGAATATTCTAGAATAGAATGGAATAGAGTAGAGTAGGACTAGAATAATCTAGAATACAACAAAAAATAATGAATGGATTGGAGTAGAATATTCTAGAATAGAATAGAATGGAGTAGAATATTCTAGAATATTCTAGAATAGAATAGATTGGAGGAGAATATTCTAGAATAGAATAGAATAGAATGGAATGGACTTGAGTAGAATATTATACAATAAAATAGAATAGAGAAGAATATTCTAGAATAGAATAGAATGGAGTAGAATCAAGTAGAATATTATAGAATAGAATAGAATAGAATAGAATGGAGTAGAACATTCTAGAATGGAATAGAATAGAATGGAATAGAATACAGTGGAGTAGAATTTCTAGAATTGAATGAAATAGAATGGAGTAGAATATTTCAGAATATTCCAGAATAGAATGGAATAGAATAGAATACAATGGAGTAGAATAGAATAGAATGGAATAGAATATTCTAGAATAGAAGAGAATGGAGTAGAATATTCTAGAATAGAATGGAATAGAATGGAGTAGAGTATTCTAGAATAGAATAGAATCGAATAGGAGTAGAATATTCTAGAATAGAATAGAATGCAGTAGAATATTCTAGAATATAGTAGAATAGAATGGAATCGAATGGAGTAGAATATTCGAGAATAGAGTGGACTAGAGTAGAATATTCTAGAATAGAATAGAGTGGAGTAGAATATTCTAGAATAGAAAGGAATGGAATGGAGTAGAATAATCTAGAATAGAATGGAATAGAATGGAGTACAACATTCTAGAATAGAATAGAATGGCGTAGAAAAGAATATAATATTCTAGAATAGAAGAGAATAGAATAGAATGGAGTAGAATAATCTAGAATAGAATGGAGTAGAATATTCTAGAATAGAAGAGAATGGAGTAGAACATTCTTGAATAGAAGAGAATAAAATAGAATGCAGTAGAATAATCTAGAATAGAATGGATTAGAATTGAGTGGAATATTCTAGAATAGAGGAATATGGAGTAGAATATTCAAGAATGGAGTAGAATATTCAAGAATAGAATAGAATACAATGCAATAGGAGTAGAATATTCTAGAATGGAGTAGAATTATCTAGAATAGAATGGAGTAGAATTGAGTAGAATAAACTAGAATAGAATCGAATGGAGTAGAATGGGGTAGAATATTCTAGAATAGAATAGAATAAAATAGAATGGAGTAGAATATTCTAGAATGGAATGGAATAGAATGGAGTAGGATATTCTAGAATAGAATGGAATAGAATAGAATGGAGTAGAATATTCTAGAATGGAATAGAATAGGAGTAAAATATTCTAGAATAGAATGGAATGGAATGGAATGGAATGGAGTGGAATATATGGAATAGAATAGAATGGAGTAGAGTATTCTACAATAGAATGGAATGGAGTAGAATAGAGTAGAATAGAATAGGAGTAGAATATTCTAGAATAGAATGGAAGGGAATTGAATAGGATACTCTAGAATAGAAGAGAATCAAATAGAATAGAACAGAATAGAATGGAATGGAGTAGAATATTCAGGAATCGAATCGAATAGAGTAGAAAGAATTAGAATAGTCTAGAATAAAATGGAATCAAATCGAATCGTATAGAATCGAATCGAATCCAATAGAATAGAATAGGAAAGATGAAAATGGAGGTGAATATTCGAGAATAGAGTAGAATAGAATGGATTAGAATATTCCAGAATATTCTAGAATAGAATGGAACAGAATGGAGTAGAATATTCTAGAATAGAATAGAATGGAGTAGAATATTCTAGAATAAAATGGAATAGAATGGAGTACAATATTCTAGAATAGAATAGAATAGAATAGAATAGAATAGAATGGAGTAGAATATTCCAGAATAGAATAGAATAGAATGGAATCGAATAGACTAGAATATTCTAGAATAGAATTAGTTGGAGTAGAATATTCTAGAATAGAATAGAATAGAGTAGAATATTCTAAAATAGAATAGAATGGAGTAAAATATTCTAGAATGGAATGGAATAGAAAGGAATAGAATAGAATGGAGTACAATATTCCAGAATTGAATGGAATAGAATGGTGTAGAATATTCCAGAATATTCCAGAATAGAATGGAATAGAATAGAATAGAACGGAGTAGAATATTATAGAATAGAATAGAATAGATTAGAATAGAATGGAGTAGAATATTCTAGAATAGAATAGAATAGAAAAGAATGGAGTAGAATATTCTAGAATACAATAGAAAAGAATGGAATGGATTGGAGTAGAATATTCTAGATTAGAATAGAATTGAGTAGAATGTTCAAGAATATTCAAGAATAGAATAGATTGGAGTAGAATATTCAAGAATAAAATAGAATAGAATGGAAAGGAATGGAGTAGAGTATTCTAGAATAGAATAGAATAGAGTAGAATATTCTAGAATAGAATAGAATGGAGTAGAATCAAGTAGAATATTATAGAATAGAATAGAATAGAATGTAGTAGAACATTCTAGAATGGAATGGAATAGAATGGCATAGATTACAATGGAGTAGAATATTCTAGAATTGAATGGAATAGAATGGAGTAGAATATTCCAGAATATTCCAGAATAGAATGGTATAGAATAGAATAGAATGGAGTAGAATATTCTAGAATAGAATAGAGTAGAATAGAATAGAATGGAGTTGAATATACTAGAATAGAATAAAATGGCATAGAATATTCTAGAATAGAATAGAATGGAGTAGAATATTCTAGAATAGAATTGAATGGAGTAGAATATTCTAGAATAGAATAGAATAGAATAGAATGGAGTAGAATAATCTAGAATGGAATGGAATATAATGGAGTGGAAAATTCTAGAATAGAATAGAGTAGAATAGAATAGAATGGAGTTGAATATACTAGAATAGAATAAAATGGCATAGAATATTCTAGAATAGAATAGAATGGAGTAGAATATTCTAGAATAGAATAGAATGGAGTAGAATATTCTAGAATAGAATAGAATAGAATAGAATAGAATAGAATAGAATGGAGTAGAATAATCTAGAATTGAATGGAATATAAGGGAGTAGAAAATTCTAGAATAGAATAGAATGGAGTAGAATGGAGAAGAATATTCGAGAATAGAAGAGAATATAATAGACTGGAGTAGAATAATGTAGAATAGAATGGAATAGAGTGGAGTAGAATATTCTAGAATATAGTATCATGGAGTAGAATATTCTAGAATCAAATGGAGTAGAATATTCAAGAGTAGAACGGAATAGAATAGAATAGAATGGAGTAGAATATTCTAGAATAGAATAGAGTAGAATAGAATAGAATGGGGTAGAATATTCTAGAATAGTATAGAATTGAGTAGAATATTCTAGAATAGAATGGAATAGAATGGAGTAGAATATTCTAGAATAGAGTGGATTAGAGTAGAATATTCTAGAATAGAATAGAATAGAATAGAGTGGAATAGAATATTCTAGAATAGAATGGAATGGAATGGGATGGAATGGAGTAGAACATTCTAGAAGAGAATAGAATGGAAAGTAAAGGAAGGTAGTAGAATATTCTAGAATAGAATAGAATGGAGTAGAATATTCTAGAATAGAATAGAATGGAGTAGAATATTCTAGAATAGAATAGAATGGAGTAGAAAGGAGTAGAATATTCTAGAATAGAATAGAATAGAATGGAGTAGAAAAACTAGAATAGAATGGAATAGAATGGAGTAGAATATTCTAGAATAGAATACAATGGAGAAGAATGGAGTAGAATATTCTAGAATAGAATAGAATGGAGTAAAAAAATCTAGAATAGAATGGAGTAGAATATTCTAGAATAGAGTATAATGGAGCAGAATATTCTAGAATAGAATGGAGTAGAATATTCCAGAATATAATGGAATAGAATCCAATAGGAGTAGAATATTCTAGAATAGAATAGAATGGAGTAGAATGGAGTAGAATATTCTAGAATAGAATTGAATAGAATGCAATGCAGTAAAATAATCTGGAATAGAATGGAGTAGAATATTCTAGAATAGAATAGATGGAGTAGAATGGAGTAGAATATTCTACAATAGAATGGAGTAGAATAATCTAGAATAGAATTGAATAGAATGGAGTAGAATATTCTAGAATAGAATAGAATGGATTAGAATCTAATAGAATATTCTAGAATAGAAGAGAATAGAATAGAATGGAGTAGAATAATCTAGAATAGATTGGAATATAATGGAGTACAATATTTTAGAATATAGTATAATGGAGTAGAATATTCTAGAAAAGAAAGGAGTAGAATATTCAAGAATAGAACGGAATAGAATACAATAGGAGTAGAATATTGTAGAATAGAATAGAATGGAGTGGAATAATCTAGAATAGAATTGAATAGAATGGAGTAGAATATTCTAGAATAGAATAGAATGGAGTAGAATGGAGTAGAATGGAGTAGAATAATCTAGAATAGAATAGAATAGAATGGAGGGGAGAGAGATAAAAGCTCATTTAAGAACGACATGAAAATGCTGCATAGGTAGCTGTTTATCAGTAAATATGTCCACTGAGATTAAGAAAAGCAGTAGCTTAATAAATTAAGTACTTCCTGGTATGGTTACTGTACTGGAAACTCCCCAAAAGAATCTGGATTGTGGTGAGGGAACAGAGAAAAAAGCTCATTTAGGACCTGCACTTACGAAGGGGGTAGGCAGCTGTATATCAGGGAGTATACCTTCTGAGAATAAAAACAGCTGGTGCTTGTTAAGGTAATTACACAGGGGAAAGGATAATGTACTGGGAACTCCTCAGAAGAATCTGATTTGTGGTGAGGGGAGAGAGATAAAAGCTCATTTAGGAACGACATGAACATGCGTCGTATGTAACTGTTTATCAGTAAATATCTCCAGTGAGATTAAGAAAAGCAGTAGCTTAATAAATTAAGTACTTCCTGGTATGGTTACTGTACTGGTAACTCCCCAAAAGAATCTGGAATGTGGTGAGGGAACATAGAAAGAAGCTCATTTAGGACCTGCACTTACGAAGGGTGTAGGCAGCTGTATATCGGAGTAACATTCTGAGAATAAAAACAGCTGGAGCTTGTTAAGGAAATTACACAGGGGAAAGGATAATGTACTGGGAACTCCTCAGAAGAATCTGATTAGTGGTGAGGAGAGAGAGATAAAAGCTCATTTAGGAACGACATGAACATGCTGCGTAGGTAGCTGTTTATCAATAAATATCTCCACTGAGATTAAGAAAAGCAGTAGCTTAATAAATTAAGTACTTCCTGGTATGGTTACTGTACTGGAAACTCCCCAAAAGAATCTGGATTGTGGTGAGGGAACAGAGAAAAAAGCTCATTTAGGACCTGCACTTACGAAGGGGTTAGGCAGCTGTATATCAGGGAGTATCCCTTCTGAGAATATAAACAGCTGGAGCTTGTTAAGGTAATTACACAGGGGAAAGGATAATGTACTGGGAACTCCTCAGAAGAATCTGATTTGTGGTGAGGGGAGAGAGATAAAAGCTCATTTAGGAACGACATGAACATGCTGCATAGGTAGCTGTTTATCAGTAAATATCTCCACTGAGATTAAGAAAAGTAGTAGCTTAATAAATTAAGTACTTCCTGGTATGGTTACTGTACTGGTAACTCCCCAAAAGAATCTGGATCGTGGTGAGGGAACAGAGAAAAAAGCTCATTTAGGACCTGCACTTACGAAGGGGGTAGGCAGCTGTATATCAGGGAGTAAAACTTCTGAGAATAAGAACAGATGGAGCTTGTTAAGGTAATTACACAGGGGAATGGATAATGTACTGGGAACTCCTCAAAGAATCTGATTTGTGGTGAGGGGTGAGAGATAAAAGCTCATTTAGGAACTACATGAACATGCTGCGTAGATAGCTGTTTATCAGTAAATATCTCCACTGAGATTAAGAAAAGCAGTAGCTTAGTAAATTAAGTACTTCCTGGTATGGTTACTGTACTGGTAACTCCCCAAAAGAATCTGGATTGTGGTGAGGGAACCGAGAAAAAAGCTCATTTAGGACGTGCACTTACGAAGGGGGTAGGCAGATGTGTATCAGGGAGTAAACCTTCTGAAAATAAAAACAGCTGGAGCTTGTTAAGGTAATTACACAGGGGAAAGGGTAACGTACAGGGATCTCCTCAGAAGAATATGATTTGTGGTGAGGGAAGAGAGATAAAAGCTCATTTAGAAACGACATGAACATGTTGCGTAGGTAGCTGTTTATCAGTAAATATCTCCACTGAGATTAGGAAAAGCAGTAGCTTAATAAATTAAGTACTTCCTGGTATGGTTACTATACTGGTAACTCCCCAAAAGAATCTGGATTGTGGTGAGGGAAAAGAGAAAAAAGCTCATTTAGGACCTGCACTTACGAAGGGTAGGCAGCTGTATATCAGGGAGTAACATTCTGAGAATAAAAACAGCTGGAGCTTGTTAAGGAAATTACACAGGGGAAAGGATAATGTACTGGGAACTCCTCAGAAGAATCTGATTTGTGGTGAGGAGAGAAAGATAAAAGCTCATTTAGGAACGACATGAACATGCTGCGTAGGTAGCTGTTTATCAGTAAATATTTCCACTGAGATTAAGAAAAGCAGTAGCTTAATACATGAAGTACTTCCTGGTATGGTTACTGTACTGGTAACTCCCCAAAAGAATCTGGATTGTGGTGAGGGAACAGAGAATAAAGCTCATATATGACCTGCACTTACGAAGGGGGTAGGCAGCTGTATATCAGGGAGTATCAATTCTTAAAATAAAAACAACTGGAGCTTGTTAAGGTAATTACTCAGGGGAAAGGATAATGTACTGGGAACTCCTCAGAAGAATCTGATTTGTGGTGAGGGGAGAGAGATAAAAGCTCATTTAGGAACGACATGAAAATGCTGCATAGGTTGCTGTTTATCAGTAAATATCTCCACTGAGATTAAGAAAAACTGTAGCTTAAGAAATTAAGTACTTCCTGGTATGGTTACTGTACTGGTAACTCCCCAAAAGAATCTGGATTGTGGTGAGGGAACAGAGAAAAAAGCTCATTTAGGACCTGCACTTACGAAGGGGGTAGGCATCTGTATATCAGGGAGTAAACCTTCTGAAAATAAAAACAGTTGGAGCTTGTTAAGGTAATTACACAGGGGAAAGGGTAATGTACTGGGATCTCCTCAGAAGAATCTGATTTGTGGTGAGGGAAGAGAGATAAAAGCTCATTTAGGAACGACATGAACATGCTGCGTAGGTAGCTGTTTATCAGTAAATATCTCCACTGAGATTAAGAAAAGCAGTAGCTTAATAAATTAAGTACTTCCTGGTATGGTTACTGTACTGGAAACTCCCCAAAAGAATATGGATTGTGGTGAGGGAACAGAGAAAAAAGCTCATTTAGGACCTGCACTTACGAAGGGGTTAGGCAGCTGTATATCAGGGAGTATCCCTTCTGAGAATATAAACAGCTGGAGCTTGTTAAGGTAATTACACAGGGGAAAGGATAATGTACTGGGAACTCCTCAGAAGAATCTGATTTGTGGTGAGGGGAGAGAGATAAAAGCTCATTTAGGAACGACATGAACATGCTGCATAGGTAGCTGTTTATCAGTAAATGTCTCCACTGAGATTAAGAAAAGCAGTAGCTTAATAAATTAAGTACTTCCTGGTATGGTTACTGTACTGGTAACTCCCCAAAAGACTCTGGATCGTGGTGAGGGAACAGAGAAAAAAGCTCATTTAGGACCTGCACTTACGAAGGGGCTAGGCAGCTGTATATCAGGGAGTAAAACTTCTGAGAATAAGAACATCTGGAGCTTGTTAAGGTAATTACACACGGGAATGGATAATGTACTGGGAACTCCTCAAAGAATCTGATTTGTGGTGAGGGGTGAGAGATACAAGCTCATTTAGGAACGACATGAACATGCTGCGTAGGTAGCTGCTTATCAGTAAATATCTCCACTGAGATTAAGAAAAGCAGTAGCTTAATAAATTAAGTACTTCCTGGTCTGGTTACTGTACTGGAAACTCCCCAAAAGAATCTGGATTGTGGTGAGGGAACAGAGAAAAAAGCTCATTTAGAACCTGCACTTACGAAGGGGGTAGGCAGCTGTATATCAGGGAGTAAACCTTCTGAAAATAAAAACAGCTGGAGCTTGTTAAGGTAATTACACAGGGGAAAGGGTAATGTACTGGGATCTCCTCAGAGGAATCTGATTTGTGGTGAGGGGAGAGAGATAAAAGCTCATTTTGGAACGACATGAACATGCTGCGTAGGTAGCTGTTTATCAGTAAATATCTCCACTGAGATTAAGAAAAGCAGTAGCTTAATAAATGAAGTACTTCCTGGTATGGTTACTGTACTGGTAACTCCCCAAAAGAATCTGGATTGTGGTGAGGGAACAGAGAAAAAAGCTCATTTAGCACCTGCATTTACGAAGGGGTAGGCAGGTGTATATCAGGGAGTAAACCTTCTGAGAATAAAAACAGCTGGAGCTTGTTAAGGTAATTACACAGAGGAAAGGATAATGTACTGGGAACTCCTCAGAAGAATCTGATTTGTGGTGAGGGGAGGGAGATAAAAGCTCATTTAGGAACGACATGAACATGCTGCGAAGGTAGCAGTTTATCAAGAAATATCTCCACTGAGATTAAGAAAAGCAGTAGTTTAATAAACTAAGTACTTCCTCGTATGGTTACTGTACTGGTAACTCCCCAAAAGAATCTGGATTGTGGTGAGGGAACAGAGAAAAAGGCTCATTTAGGACCTGCACTTACGAAGGGGGTAGGCAGCTCTATATCAGGGAGTATCACTTCTGAGAATAAAAACAGCTGGAGCTTGTTAAGGTAATTACACAGCGGAAAGGATAATGTACTGGGAACTCCTCAGAAGAATCTGATTTGTGGTGAGTGGAGAGAGATAAAAGCTCATTTAGGTACGACATGAACATGCTGCATAAGTAGCTGTTTATCAGTAAATATCTCCACTGAGATTACGAAAAGCAGTAGCTTAATAAATTAAGTACTTCCTGGTATGGTTACTGTACTGGTAACTCCCCAAAAGAATCTGGATTGTGGTGAGGGAACAGAGAAAAAAGCTCATTTAGGACCTGCACTTACGAAGGGGGTAGGCAGCTGTATATCAGGGAGTATCCCCTCGGAGAATACAAACAGCTGGAGATTGTTAAGGTAATTACACAGGGAAAAGGATAATGTACTGGGAACTCCTCAGAAGAATCTGATTTGCGGTGAGGGGAGAGAGATAAAAGCTCATTTATGAACGACAGGAACATGCTGCATAGGTAGCTGTTTATCAGTAAATATCTCCACTGAGATTAAGGAAAGCAGTAGCATAATAAATTACGTTCTTCCTGCTATGAATAATGTACTGGTAACTCCCCAAAAAAATCTGGATTGTGGTGAGGGAACAGAGAAAAAAGCTCATTTAGGACCTGCACTTACGAAGGGGGTAGGCAGCTGTATATCAGGGAGTATACCTTCTGAGAATAAAAACAGCTGGTGCTTGTTAAGGTAATTACACAGGGGAAAGGATAATGTACTGGGAACTCCTCAGAAGAATCTGATTTGTGGTGAGGGGAGAGAGATAAAAGCTCATTTAGGAACGACATGAACATGCGTCGTATGTAACTGTTTATCAGTAAATATCTCCAGTGAGATTAAGAAAAGCAGTAGCTTAATAAATTAAGTACTTCCTGGTATGGTTACTGTACTGGTAACTCCCCAAAAGAATCTGGAATGTGGTGAGGGAACATAGAAAGAAGCTCATTTAGGACCTGCACTTACGAAGGGTGTAGGCAGCTGTATATCGGAGTAACATTCTGAGAATAAAAACAGCTGGAGCTTGTTAAGGAAATTACACAGGGGAAAGGATAATGTACTGGGAACTCCTCAGAAGAATCTGATTAGTGGTGAGGAGAGAGAGATAAAAGCTCATTTAGGAACGACATGAACATGCTGCGTAGGTAGCTGTTTATCAATAAATATCTCCACTGAGATTAAGAAAAGCAGTAGCTTAATAAATTAAGTACTTCCTGGTATGGTTACTGTACTGGAAACTCCCCAAAAGAATCTGGATTGTGGTGAGGGAACAGAGAAAAAAGCTCATTTAGGACCTGCACTTACGAAGGGGTTAGGCAGCTGTATATCAGGGAGTATCCCTTCTGAGAATATAAACAGCTGGAGCTTGTTAAGGTAATTACACAGGGGAAAGGATAATGTACTGGGAACTCCTCAGAAGAATCTGATTTGTGGTGAGGGGAGAGAGATAAAAGCTCATTTAGGAACGACATGAACATGCTGCATAGGTAGCTGTTTATCAGTAAATATCTCCACTGAGATTAAGAAAAGTAGTAGCTTAATAAATTAAGTACTTCCTGGTATGGTTACTGTACTGGTAACTCCCCAAAAGAATCTGGATCGTGGTGAGGGAACAGAGAAAAAAGCTCATTTAGGACCTGCACTTACGAAGGGGGTAGGCAGCTGTATATCAGGGAGTAAAACTTCTGAGAATAAGAACAGATGGAGCTTGTTAAGGTAATTACACAGGGGAATGGATAATGTACTGGGAACTCCTCAAAGAATCTGATTTGTGGTGAGGGGTGAGAGATAAAAGCTCATTTAGGAACTACATGAACATGCTGCGTAGATAGCTGTTTATCAGTAAATATCTCCACTGAGATTAAGAAAAGCAGTAGCTTAGTAAATTAAGTACTTCCTGGTATGGTTACTGTACTGGTAACTCCCCAAAAGAATCTGGATTGTGGTGAGGGAACCGAGAAAAAAGCTCATTTAGGACGTGCACTTACGAAGGGGGTAGGCAGATGTGTATCAGGGAGTAAACCTTCTGAAAATAAAAACAGCTGGAGCTTGTTAAGGTAATTACACAGGGGAAAGGGTAACGTACAGGGATCTCCTCAGAAGAATATGATTTGTGGTGAGGGAAGAGAGATAAAAGCTCATTTAGAAACGACATGAACATGTTGCGTAGGTAGCTGTTTATCAGTAAATATCTCCACTGAGATTAGGAAAAGCAGTAGCTTAATAAATTAAGTACTTCCTGGTATGGTTACTATACTGGTAACTCCCCAAAAGAATCTGGATTGTGGTGAGGGAAAAGAGAAAAAAGCTCATTTAGGACCTGCACTTACGAAGGGTAGGCAGCTGTATATCAGGGAGTAACATTCTGAGAATAAAAACAGCTGGAGCTTGTTAAGGAAATTACACAGGGGAAAGGATAATGTACTGGGAACTCCTCAGAAGAATCTGATTTGTGGTGAGGAGAGAAAGATAAAAGCTCATTTAGGAACGACATGAACATGCTGCGTAGGTAGCTGTTTATCAGTAAATATTTCCACTGAGATTAAGAAAAGCAGTAGCTTAATACATGAAGTACTTCCTGGTATGGTTACTGTACTGGTAACTCCCCAAAAGAATCTGGATTGTGGTGAGGGAACAGAGAATAAAGCTCATATATGACCTGCACTTACGAAGGGGGTAGGCAGCTGTATATCAGGGAGTATCAATTCTTAAAATAAAAACAACTGGAGCTTGTTAAGGTAATTACTCAGGGGAAAGGATAATGTACTGGGAACTCCTCAGAAGAATCTGATTTGTGGTGAGGGGAGAGAGATAAAAGCTCATTTAGGAACGACATGAAAATGCTGCATAGGTTGCTGTTTATCAGTAAATATCTCCACTGAGATTAAGAAAAACTGTAGCTTAAGAAATTAAGTACTTCCTGGTATGGTTACTGTACTGGTAACTCCCCAAAAGAATCTGGATTGTGGTGAGGGAACAGAGAAAAAAGCTCATTTAGGACCTGCACTTACGAAGGGGGTAGGCATCTGTATATCAGGGAGTAAACCTTCTGAAAATAAAAACAGTTGGAGCTTGTTAAGGTAATTACACAGGGGAAAGGGTAATGTACTGGGATCTCCTCAGAAGAATCTGATTTGTGGTGAGGGAAGAGAGATAAAAGCTCATTTAGGAACGACATGAACATGCTGCGTAGGTAGCTGTTTATCAGTAAATATCTCCACTGAGATTAAGAAAAGCAGTAGCTTAATAAATTAAGTACTTCCTGGTATGGTTACTGTACTGGAAACTCCCCAAAAGAATATGGATTGTGGTGAGGGAACAGAGAAAAAAGCTCATTTAGGACCTGCACTTACGAAGGGGTTAGGCAGCTGTATATCAGGGAGTATCCCTTCTGAGAATATAAACAGCTGGAGCTTGTTAAGGTAATTACACAGGGGAAAGGATAATGTACTGGGAACTCCTCAGAAGAATCTGATTTGTGGTGAGGGGAGAGAGATAAAAGCTCATTTAGGAACGACATGAACATGCTGCATAGGTAGCTGTTTATCAGTAAATGTCTCCACTGAGATTAAGAAAAGCAGTAGCTTAATAAATTAAGTACTTCCTGGTATGGTTACTGTACTGGTAACTCCCCAAAAGACTCTGGATCGTGGTGAGGGAACAGAGAAAAAAGCTCATTTAGGACCTGCACTTACGAAGGGGCTAGGCAGCTGTATATCAGGGAGTAAAACTTCTGAGAATAAGAACATCTGGAGCTTGTTAAGGTAATTACACACGGGAATGGATAATGTACTGGGAACTCCTCAAAGAATCTGATTTGTGGTGAGGGGTGAGAGATACAAGCTCATTTAGGAACGACATGAACATGCTGCGTAGGTAGCTGCTTATCAGTAAATATCTCCACTGAGATTAAGAAAAGCAGTAGCTTAATAAATTAAGTACTTCCTGGTCTGGTTACTGTACTGGAAACTCCCCAAAAGAATCTGGATTGTGGTGAGGGAACAGAGAAAAAAGCTCATTTAGAACCTGCACTTACGAAGGGGGTAGGCAGCTGTATATCAGGGAGTAAACCTTCTGAAAATAAAAACAGCTGGAGCTTGTTAAGGTAATTACACAGGGGAAAGGGTAATGTACTGGGATCTCCTCAGAGGAATCTGATTTGTGGTGAGGGGAGAGAGATAAAAGCTCATTTTGGAACGACATGAACATGCTGCGTAGGTAGCTGTTTATCAGTAAATATCTCCACTGAGATTAAGAAAAGCAGTAGCTTAATAAATGAAGTACTTCCTGGTATGGTTACTGTACTGGTAACTCCCCAAAAGAATCTGGATTGTGGTGAGGGAACAGAGAAAAAAGCTCATTTAGCACCTGCATTTACGAAGGGGTAGGCAGGTGTATATCAGGGAGTAAACCTTCTGAGAATAAAAACAGCTGGAGCTTGTTAAGGTAATTACACAGAGGAAAGGATAATGTACTGGGAACTCCTCAGAAGAATCTGATTTGTGGTGAGGGGAGGGAGATAAAAGCTCATTTAGGAACGACATGAACATGCTGCGAAGGTAGCAGTTTATCAAGAAATATCTCCACTGAGATTAAGAAAAGCAGTAGTTTAATAAACTAAGTACTTCCTCGTATGGTTACTGTACTGGTAACTCCCCAAAAGAATCTGGATTGTGGTGAGGGAACAGAGAAAAAGGCTCATTTAGGACCTGCACTTACGAAGGGGGTAGGCAGCTCTATATCAGGGAGTATCACTTCTGAGAATAAAAACAGCTGGAGCTTGTTAAGGTAATTACACAGCGGAAAGGATAATGTACTGGGAACTCCTCAGAAGAATCTGATTTGTGGTGAGTGGAGAGAGATAAAAGCTCATTTAGGTACGACATGAACATGCTGCATAAGTAGCTGTTTATCAGTAAATATCTCCACTGAGATTACGAAAAGCAGTAGCTTAATAAATTAAGTACTTCCTGGTATGGTTACTGTACTGGTAACTCCCCAAAAGAATCTGGATTGTGGTGAGGGAACAGAGAAAAAAGCTCATTTAGGACCTGCACTTACGAAGGGGGTAGGCAGCTGTATATCAGGGAGTATCCCCTCGGAGAATACAAACAGCTGGAGATTGTTAAGGTAATTACACAGGGAAAAGGATAATGTACTGGGAACTCCTCAGAAGAATCTGATTTGCGGTGAGGGGAGAGAGATAAAAGCTCATTTATGAACGACAGGAACATGCTGCATAGGTAGCTGTTTATCAGTAAATATCTCCACTGAGATTAAGGAAAGCAGTAGCATAATAAATTACGTTCTTCCTGCTATGAATAATGTACTGGTAACTCCCCAAAAAAATCTGGATTGTGGTGAGGGAACCGAGAAAAAAGCTCATTTAGGACCTGCACTTACGAAGGGGTTAGGCAGTTGTATATCAGGGAGTAAACCTTCTGAGAATAAATACAGCTGGAGCTTGTTAAGCTAATTACACAGGGGAAAGGATAATGTACTGGGAACTCCTCAGAAGAATCTGATTTGTGGTGAGGGGAGAGAGATAAAAGCTCATTTAGGAACGACATGAACATGCTGCGTAGGTAGCTGCTTATCAGTAAATATCTCCACTGAGATTAAGAAAAGCAGTAGCTTAATAAATTAAGTACTTCCTGGTCTGGTTACTGTACTGGAAACTCCCCAAAAGAATCTGGATTGTGGTGAGGGAACAGATAAAAAAGCTCATTTAGAACCTGCACTTACGAAGGGGGTACGCAGCTGTATATCAGGGAGTAAACCTTCTGAAAATAAAAACAGCTGGAGCTTGTTAAGGTAATTACACAGGGGAAAGGGTAATGTACTGGCATCTCCTCAGATGAATCTGATTTGTGGTGAGGGGAGAGAGATAAAAGCTCATTTTGGAACGACATGAACATGCTGCGTAGGTAGCTGTTTATCAGAAAATACCTCCACTGAGATTAAGAAAAGCAGTAGCTTAATAAATTAAGTACTTCCTGGTATGGTTACTGTACTGGTAACTCCCCAAAAGAATCTGGATTGTGGTGAGGGAACAGAGAAAAAAGCTCATTTAGGACCTGCACTTACGAAGGGGGGAGGCAGCTGTATATCAGGGAGTATCCCTTCTGAGAATAAAAACAGCTGGTGCTTGTTAAGGTAATTACACAGGGGAAAGGATAATGTACTGGGAACTCCTCAGAAGAATCTGATTTGTGGTGAGGGGAGAGAGATAAATGCTCAATTATGAACGACATGAACATGCTGCATAGGTAGCTGTTTATCAGTAAATATCTCCACTGAGATTACGAAAAGCAGTAGCTTAATAAATTAAGTACTTCCTGGTATGGTTACTGTACTGGTAACTCCCCCAAAAGAATCTGGATTGTGGTGAGGGAACAGAGAAAAAAGCTCAATTAGGACCTGCACTTACGAAGGGGTAGGCAGCTGTATATCAGGGAGTAAACCTTCTGAGAATAAAAACACCTGGAGCTTGTTTTACACAGGGGAAATGATAATGTACTGGGAACTCCTCAGAAGAATCTGATTTGTGGTGAGGGGAGAGAGATAAAAGCTCATTTAGGAACGACATTAACATGCTGCGAAGGTAGCTGTTTATCAATAAATATCTCCACTGAGATTAAGAAAAGCAGTAGTTTAATAAACTAAGTACTTCCTCGTATGGTTACTGTACTGGTAACTCCCCAAAAGAATCTGGATTGTGGTGAGGGAACAGAGAAAAAGGCTCATTTAGGACGTGCACTTCCGAAGGGGGTAGGTAGCTGTATATGAGAGAGTATCACTTCTGAGAATAAAAACAGCTGGAGCTTGTTAAGGTAATTACACAGCGGAAAGGATAATGTACTGGGAACTCCTCAGAAGAATCTGATTCGTGGTGAGGGGAGAGATATAAAAGCTCATTTAGGAACGACATGAACATGCTGCGGAGGTAGCTGTTTATCAGTAAATATCTCCACTGAGATTAAGAAAAGCAGTAGCTACTTCCGGGGAAGACGGCGGAGGAGCAGCTGAGCCCTGCAGAGCTCCCTCCGATATCGTAGTTTTCTCACCTCATAGAAACTGTTTCTCTGAGAAAGAAAGCCAAAGTAAGTTCTAACAGTACAGGGATTCTGAACAGGAAGGGAAAATCGACATTGCTGGTCTGAAAACACAGTTTTGAGCTCCGGTCGGTGTCCCGCCGCGGCGCCAGCGCTGGCTCCGGCACAGTGCCAAGCACAGCCCCCCGCACTCCGCGCAGCTAAAGCGAGAAATACTCCAGAGGGCAGCCGAGCACGGTGGACCTGACATCGCAGAGATAGCGTGAGTACCCTGCAAAAAAAAAAAATTAAAATTATTCTTGCTTGTGCCTACAGTCCAGCTTCTGGAAGGCACCCCTGTCCCCACCGCCAGAGCAAAGCGCCATCTTTGCCACTGGCATAGGGTCAGACCCGACTGGAACTGAAGCGGGCCTCGGGAAAGCGAGGCCAAAAAAGCCATCTTTGAAAAGGGCAGGAGGGGCGGAATCAGTGAGAACCAGCTACGCCCAGAAGAACGCCCCCTGCCCTGGCGGGAGGGGAGTCCGGGGATTATCCAGAGATGCCCCGCCCTGCCCGCCGGAACTTCTAAACTTAAAGCAAAAGCTGGGAGCAGCCACCAGGGGCACGGAAACAACAGAAGGAGGAACAAACAGTTCCAGGGACAGCTAAACGGTCCCGTCACAGAGGAAACTAATTCCCAGCCCAAAACGGAGCTGCATTCCATAGCTACCTATGCCAAAGAGGCCTCCTCCCTCAGGCAAGCAACTCTTAGTGGAGCAAAACAGGCCAGAGGCTCCACGCTCTGCTGAGTTCACAGTCTAGTCAAGTCCAGGCATCAAAGGCAGCGGCCCCACAGCAGACAGAGGAGCCACAGTTCCTGTGACTGCCCACGTCCCCATCGACAGAGGACGCCCAAGGCCTGCCTGCAAGCTGTGCGAACCTCAGAGACCCACGATTGCACCAACAGGGGAGAAGGTCAGAACAGATCCACCCCTTGCCAACTGAAATCAAGTCAAACCAGCCAATCAGGAAAATAGACTGCAGTCCATTGCAGGGAAACCAGAGACTGGTTTCTTTTTCTTTTCAAACATTTTTTTAACTTTTCTTTTAAATTTTCTTTTTAATTTTTTCACACCTGAAACATCATTGGCTGTTTTTTTTGTTTTTTTTGTTTTTTTTGTTTGTTTTTAATTTTTACTGGTTTGTTTTATCAAGTTTTTTTTTTGTGTTTCTTTATTTGCTTGGGTTGTCCCTGTTCTGTTATTTTCCTTTTTATTTACTTATGCTTCCTTGTTAAATAATTTTTCTCTGTTTTGTGTATCTGTCTTCCAGTATTTTTACTTCATTTCTCTCGTTGCGTCCTCTTCCTTTAAAAATTACTTTCCTATAAATAACACCTACACCCTTTTCTGCTAACTCTCCAGTGTCTGTCATTTTATCAATGTGCTTTCTACTGATTCTACTCTTCTCCACATTTCCACGTCACTGAAACTAAACCAAAATCACCACCACCCCCCCAATACACTTTACTCTATTCTCTTTACTACCTCCAACTTACCCTCCTGACTTACTGCCTAGACCTCCAGGCTCCATTGACTCCTGGTTATTGGATAGAGGATATCCCAGTTTAATACGAGTGAATCAAAGGGGTTCATAGAGAAAGCCAGTCCTAAAAGAACTTAATATAAAAACAAGAATTGCGTATAAGGTTGTAACAGTAAATAAGTAACTACTGAATACAGGGCCCAGGATCAGATGTTATATTGAAATTGTATTCTTTAGGAACACCAAATCTAACTTTATAGACAGGTATACAAGTTATCTGTATATAATATCTGTATATAATCTGTAATATAATCTGTATATAATTGTGAAATTGTAAGATTTACACAACAGTGCTTGGTAAGGGCTGCTTTGGGTCTTAAACAGTGCTCACAGGTGCTGGTAGACTGGCATTCCCTATTCAAATGGGCAGAAGAAACACAAGAAAGATGGCAAATAATGAAGTCTTATCCCCTCCCAAAACAAGCAGGAAGCAGAGCACTCAATCAAAAACATAGAAGAAAACCCCCAAAATGCTCTACAAAGTTTACTGATAAACATGATAAATGAAAAGTTTGAATCTCTTCAGTCAATTATGTTAGAGCATGAGGAGGCAAAGCAAAAATTAATGGAGAATTTCATGGCATCCACAAATAGAAAGATAAGTGAGCTTCAAGAGTCAAATGAAAAGATAGCTACCCAACTAAAAGATTTGAGAGACAACACTCAAAACCAAAGTAATGAAGTTAATGAAGTAAAGAAGTCCATACAGGACCTAAGAAATGACATGGAAATCATCAGGAAAGACCAGTCAGAAGGAAAAGAGATTCGAAATCAAGTAGCTAGCCTACAGTCCCGACTAACTGAAGCAGAGGATCGAATCTCAGGAGCTGAAGATTCCTTAGATTCTATGGAGAAAGATCAAAAATCAATACAAATCCAGTCCAAGCAACAAAACAGATCGCTACAGGAGATTCAAGACACAATCAGGAAGCCCAATTTAAGGATAATAGGTATTGAGGAAAACTTGGAGAAAGAGGTTAATGGGATAGGCAACCTATTTAACAGAATATTAGCTGAGAACTTCCCAAACACCCAGAAGGAAAGGCCTATACAGATACAAGAAGCATTTAGAACCCCAAATCGACCAGACCAGAATAGGACTTCCCACCGACACATTGTGATCAAAACAGCTTCAGCAGAGTGCAAGGAAAAAAATACTCAAAGCTGTTAGGGCAAAGAAAACAATCACATATAAAGGAAAAGCAATCAGAATTACCCCGGACTTCTCAGCAGAGACCATGAAAGCAAGGAGAGCCTGTAATGAAGTATACCAAACTCTAAATAAAAATAACTACCAACCAAGAATTCTGTACCCCGCCAAACTCTCCTTCATAGCCGAAGGTCAAACAAAAGTCTTCCACAATAAGGAAAAACTGAAACAATATATCTCCACCAAACCAGCTTTACACAAAATCCTTAAAGATGTACTATACAGGGAAAATAATCAAGATCCCAACACAGACAGAGAAATGAACCCTAATTAGTAAACACTAGATCAAGAAATGGGAAGACACAGCTTTAAACAAGACAGTGATAATGAAAGGAACAAACGATCACCTCTCAATCCTAACTGTCAACATTAATGGACTTAATTCTCCAATCAAACGACATAGGCTCATAAGTTGGATCAAAAATCAAGATCCATCTTTCTGCTGCCTCCAAGAGACACATCAATCCAGCAAAAGTAAACATCTTCTAAAAGTGAAAGGCTGGAAACAAATCTATCAAGCAAATGGCCCCCATAAGCAGGCTGGAGTTGCAATCCTAGTATCAGACAAAATTGACTTCAAATTAAAAAAGGTAAGAAGAGACAAAGATGGTTACTACATACTAGTAAAAGGATCTCTCCAACAGGAAGAAATAACCATTCTAAATATCTACACGCCAAATGCAGGAGCACCCAACTTCATCAAACAAACACTACTGGCTCTAAAAACATTCATAGACCCAAACACAATGATAGTGGGGGACTTTAACACTCCACTATCACCTCTGGACAGATCAACACGCCAAAAACTGAACAAAGAAACCACAGAACTAAACAATTGCATAGACCAACTAGACTTAATCGACATCTACAGAATATTCCACCCAGCAAGGACAGAATACACATTCTTTTCGGCAGCACACGGAACATTCTCCAAAATAGATCACATCTTAGGGCACAAAGAAAATCTGTACAAATTCAGAAGTATCAAAATCATTCCCTGCATTTTTCCAGACCACAATGGAATAAAATTAGAGCTCAACTCATTCAGCCACCACAGAAAATCCCACAATTCATGGAGACTAAAGAACACACTGCTGAACCATCAGTGGATCATTGAAGAAATTAAAACAGAAATTCAAAGGTTTATGGACTTCAACCAAGTTGAGGGCACAAAGTACCAGCTCCTTTGGGACACAGCAAAGGCAGTACTCAGAGGAAAATTTATATCTCTGAGTACATACATCAACAAACTGGAGAAACAGCAACTCAGTAATTTAAGGAAGCACCTTAATTTTCTGGAGAGAGAACAGCAAGCCAAACCCCATGTCAATAGACAGAAGCAAATAATTAAAATCAAATCAGAATTAAATCAATTAGAGACGAAAAAAACCATCGAAAGAATCAACAAAACAAAGAGTTGGTTCTTTGAAAAAATCAACAAGATAGACAGACCCCTGGCAAACCTGACCAAAGAACGAAGGCAGCACACTCAAATAAACAAGATAAGAGATGAAACAGGTAGCATCACCACAGAAATAACCGAAATTCAGAAAATAATAAGGGACTATTTTGCAAACCTTTATGCCAACAAATTCGAGAACTTGGAAGAAATGGATGATTTCCTAGAAAAAATTGATACCCCCCAACTCAACTATGAAGACTTAAACCTTCTAAACAGACCCATATCCAGTATTGAAATAGAAACAGCAATAAATGATCTCCCATCCAAGAAAAGCCCAGGTCCAGATGGATTCACCGCAGAATTCTACAAGGCCTTCAAAACAGAACTCACTCCAATATTTCTCAAACTCTTCAATGAAATTGAAAGAGAACGTTCACTGCCAGACTCATTTTATGAAGCCAGTATAACCCTCATCCCAAAACCAGGCAGAGACTCATCACGAAAAGAGGACTACAGACCAATCTCCCTGATGAACATAGATGCAAAAATTCTCAACAAAATTCTGGCCAATCGACTTCAACAGGTCATCAAAAAAATCATACACCACGATCAAACTGGATTCATCCCAGGGATGCAAAGCTGGTTTAATATACGCAAGTCAATTAATGTAATCCACCACATCAACCGGAGCAAGGTAAAGAACCACATGGTTTTATCGCTGGATGCGGAAAAAGCGTTCGATAAAATCCAGCACCCATTTATGCTAAAAGCCCTGGAAAAACTGTGATTCCAGGGAACATTCCTGAATATAATCAAGGCAGTTTATGACAAACCAACAGCAAGCATAACTCTAAATGGTGAAAAACTAAAGCCATTCCCTTTAAATCAGGAACAAGGCAGGGATGTCCACTCTCTCCCCTGCTCTTCAACATAGTACAAGAATTCCTAGCCAGAGCAATTAGGCAAGAAGAGAATATAAAGGGGATCCAAATAGGAAAAGATGAAGTTAAACTTTCTCTCTTCGCAGATGACATGATCCTATACCTAAAGAATCCCATAGACTCTACCCCCAAGCTACTAGAGCTGATACAAAACTTTGGCAAAGTTGCAGGATATAAAATAAACCTTCAAAAATCAACGGCCTTTCTCTATGCTAACAACCCGAAGATCGAGGCTGAAGTCAGGAAAGCAACTCCTTTTGCAATAGCCCCCCAAAATATAAAATACCTAGGAATAACCTTAACCAAAGAAGTGAAAGACCTCTTTGAAGAGAAATTTAAAAGCTTGAAAAATGAAATTAAGTCAGAACTAAGAAAATGGAAAAACCTCCCATGCTCCTGGATTGGGAGGATTAATGTAATCAAAATGGAAATATTGCCAAAGGCTATCTACAAATTCAATGCAATACCCATTAATATCCCAACACCACTCTTTAATGAAATAGAGGAAGCAATCCAGAAATTCATATGGAACAATAAAAGACCTAGAATAGCAAAAACACTCCTAAGCAGAAAGAACAGTGCTGGAGGAATTACAATACCCTACTTCAAGCTGTATTATAAAGCTATAGTAATAAAAACAGCTTGGTATTGGCACCGGAACAGGCCTGAAGACCAATGGAACAGAATTGAAGACCCAGAATTAAACCCACAGAACTATGCCTACTTAATCTTTGATAAAGGAGCTAAAACAATAGTATGGAAGAAAGATAGCCTCTTTAACAAGTGGTGCTGGCAAAACTGGCTCAACACATGCAACAAACTAAAACTAGATCCTTATATATCACCCTGCACCAAAATCAATTCCAAATGGATTAAAGACCTTGAAATCAAAACAGGCACCCTGAAGACACTAAAGGAAGGAGTAGGAGAAACACTTGGGCTCCTTGGCACAGGACAGAACTTCCTTAACAAAGACCCTGAAAGGCTACAAATCAAAGAAAGTTTGGACAAATGGGACTGCATCAAACTCCAGAGCTTCTGCACGGCAAAGGACATAGCTCTCAAGATAAACAGAAAGCCCACAGACTGGGAGAAAATCTTTACCGGACATTCAACAGACAAAGGCCTCATCTCTAAAATATATGCAGAACTAAAAAAAATTACCTTCTTCCAAAACAAAACTGCAAAGAACCAATAGCCCCCTCATCAAGTGGGCTAAAGACTTACAAAGAAACTTCTCTGATGAGGAAATGAGAATGGCCAATAGTCATATGAAAAAATGCTCTACATCACTGGCCATAAAGGAAATGCAAATCAAAACAACATTGAAATTCCATCTCACCCCAGCAAGAATGTCATATATCAAGAAAACTAATAATAACAATTGTTGGAGGGGATGTGGCAAAAAGGGAACCCTACTTCATTGTTGGTGGGAATGTAAACTGGTTCAGCCACCCTGGCAAGCAGTATGGAGATTCCTCAGAAAGCTCAATATAGAACTCCCCTATGACCCAGCAGCCCCACTGTTGGGTATCTATCCAAAAGCCCACAAACAAAATCACAGTAATGCCACCAGCACAACAATGTTCATCGCAGCACAATTTGTCACAGCGAGAAGCTGGAACCAACCCAGATGCCCCTCCATAGATGAATGGATCAGGAAAATGTGGTACATTTACACAATGGAATTTTATGCCTCTATCAGAAAGAATGACATTGTACCATTTGTAAGGAAATGGAAGGACTTGGAAAAAGTTATACTAAGTGAAGTGAGCCAGACCCAAAGAAACATGGACTCTATGGCCTCCCTTATTGGGAACAATTAGTACAGGTTTAGGCAAGCCATAGCAGAGCATCACAAGGCCCAATAGCTATACCCTTAGAAACAAATAAGATGATGCTAAATGAAATGAACTCCATGTTATGGAAACAAGTGATATATCACAGTTGTAACTACTTTCAACGTCATATGTGTATGTGTAGTTTCTATTATTGATAAGGTTTTGTATAACCTTCCTATGTTTGTACCTACACTATCTCTGTAATCTTATCTGAGTATATTGGAAACCGTGTTTACTGGTATTGGAAGTAGGAAATTCAAAGGGAATACCAAATTTGAGAGACACAGGGTAAAAAAAGAGAAATAACTACAAAAGCAATACTTGCAAAACTCTTTGGTGTAAGTGAACTGAACAACTGGGGGGGGAGGGAAAGGGGGGAGGGAGGGGGGCATGAGGGACAAGGCAACAAACAGGACAAGAAATGTATCCAATGCCCAAAGTATGATACTGTAACCTCTCTGTACGTCAGTTTGATAATAAAAATTTGAGAAAAAAAAAAAACGAAAAGCAGTACCTTAATAAATTAAGTACTTCCTGGTATGGTTACTGTACTGGTAACTCCCCAAGAGAATCTGGATTGTGGTGAGGGAACAGAGAAAAAAGCTCATTTAGGACCTGCACTTACGAAGGGAGTAGGCAGCTGTATATCAGGGAGTATCCCTTCTGAGAATAAAAACAGCTGGAGCTTGTTAAGGTAATTACACAGGGGAAAGGATAATGTACTGGGAACTCCTCAGAAGAATCTGACTTGTGGTGAGGGGAGAGAGATAAAAGCTCATTTAGGAACGACATGAACATGCTGCGTAGGTAGCTGTTTATCTGAAAATATCTCCAATGAGATTAAGAAAAGCAGTAGCTTAATAAATTAAGTACTTCCTGGTATGGTTACTGTACTGGTAACTCCCCAAAAGAATCTGGATTGTGGTGAGGGAACAGAGAAAAAAGCTCATTTAGGACCTGCACTTACGAAGGGGGTAGGCAGCTGTGTATCAGGGAGTAAACCTTCTGAGAATAAAAACAGCTGGAGCTTGTTAAGGTAATTACACAGGGGAAAGGATAATGTACTGGGAACTCCTCAGAAGAATCTGATTTGTGGTGAGGGGAGAGAGATAAAAGCTCATTTAGGAACGACATGAACATGCTGCATAGGTAGCTGTTTATCAGTAAATATCTCCACTGAGATTAAGAAAAACAGTAGCTTAATAAACTAATTAATTCCTGGTATGGTTACTGTACTGGTAACTCCCCAAAAGAATCTGGATTGTGGTGAGGGAACAGAGAAAAAAGCTCATTTAGGACCTGCACTTACGAAGGGGGTAGGCAGCTGTATATCAGGGAGTATCCCTTCTGAGAATAAAAACAGCTGGAGCTTGTTAAAATAATTACACAGGGGAAAGGATAATGTACTGGGAACTCCTCAGAAGAATCTGATTTGTGGTGAGGGGAGAGAGATAAAAGCTCATTTAGGAACGACATGACCATGCTGCGTAGGTAGCTGTTTATCAGTAAATATCTCCACTGAGCTTAAGAAAAGCAGTAGCTTAATAAGTTAAGTACTTCCTGGTATGGTTACTCTACTGGTAACTCCCCAAAAGAATCTGTATTGTGGTGAGGGAACAGAGAAAAAAGCTCATTTAAGACCTGCACTTACGAAGGGGTTAGGCAGCTGTATATCAGGGAGTATCCCTTCTGAGAATAAAAACAGCTGGAGCTTGTTAAGGTAATTACACAGGGGAAAGGATAATGTACTGGGAACTCCTCAGAAGAATCTGATTTGTGGTGAGGGGAGAGAGATAAAAGCTCATTTAGGAACGACATGAAAATGCTGCATAGGTAGCTGTTTATCAGTAAATATCTCCACTGAGATTAAGAAAAGCGGTAGCTTAATAACTTAAGTACTTCCTGGTATGCTTACTGTACTGGTAACTCCCCAAAAGAATCGGGATTGTGGTGAGGGAACAGAGAAAAAAGCTCATTTAGGACCTGCACTTACGAAGGGGGTAGGCAGCTGTATATCAGGGAGTATCCCTTCTGAGAATAAAAACAGCTGGAGCTTGTTAAGGTAATTACACAGGGGAAAGTATAATGTACTGGGAACTCCTCAGAATAATCTGATTTGTGGTGAGGGGAGAGAGATAAAAGCTCCTTTAGGAACGACATGAACATGCTGCGTAGGTAGCTGTTTATCAGTAAATCCTCTAGAATAGAATGGAATAGAATAAAATGGAGTAGAATATTATAGAATAGAATACAATGGAGTAGAATATTCTAGAGTAGAAAAGAATGGAATGGAGTAGAATATTCTAGAATAGAATGGATTGGAGTAGAATATTCTAGAATAGAATAGAATGGAGTACAATATTCTAGAATAGAATGGAATAGAATGAAAAGGAATGGAGTAGATTATTCTAGAATAGAATAGAATGGAGTAGAATATTCTAGAATAGAATAAAATGGAGTAGAACATTCTAGAATAGAATAGAATGAAGTAGAATATTCTAGAATAGAATGGAATAGAATAGGGTTGGAGTAGAATATTGTAGAATAGAATAGAATAGAACGGAGTAGAGTATTCCAGAATAGAATACAATGGACTGGAGTAGAATATTCCAGAATTGCATATAATAGAATGGAGTAGAATATTCTGGAATAGGATAGAATAGAATAGAATGGAGTAGAATATTCTAGAATATTCTATAATAGAATGGAATAGAATAGAATGGAGTAGAATATTATAGAATAGAATAGAATGGAGTAGAATATTCTAGAATAGAATAGAATAGAATGCAGTAGAATAATCTAGAATTGAATGGAATAGAATGGAGTAGAAAATTCTAGAAGAGAATGGAGTAGAATATTATAGAATAGAATAGAATGGAGTAGAATATTCTACAATAGAATAGAATACAATGGAGTAGAATATTCTAGAATGGAATGGAATAGAATGTAATAGAATGTAATGGAGTAGAATATTCCAGAATAGAATGGAATAGAATGGAGTAGAATATTCAAGTATATTCCAGAATATTCCAGAACAGAAAGGAATAGAATAGAATAGATTGGAGTAGAATATTCTAGAATAGAATAGACTAGCATAGAATGGAGTAGAATATTCTAGAATAGAATAGAATGGAGTAGAATATTCTAGAATAGAATGGAATAGAATAAAGTAGAGTTGAATATTCTAGAATACAACACAAAATAATGGAAAGGATTGGAGTAGAATATTCTAGAATAGAATAGAATGGAGTAGAATATTCTAGAATATTCTAGAATAGAATAGATTGGAGGAGAATATTCTAGAATAGAATAGAATAGAATGGAATGGACTTGAGTAGAATATTATACAATAAAATAGAATAGAGAAGAATATTCTAGAATAGAATAGAATGGAGTAGAATCAAGTAGAATATTATAGAATAGAATAGAATAGAATGGAGTAGAACATTCTAGAATGGAATAGAATAGAATGGAATAGAATACAGTGGAGTAGAATTTCTAGAATTGAATGAAATAGAATGGAGTAGAATATTTCAGAATATTCCAGAATAGAATGGAATAGAATATTCTAGAATAGAAGAGAATGGAGTAGAATATTCTAGAATAGAATGGAATAGAATGGAGTAGAGTATTCTAGAATAGAATAGAATCGAATAGGAGTAGAATATTCTAGAATAGAATAGAATGCAGTAGAATATTCTAGAATATAGTAGAATAGAATGGAATCGAATGGAGTAGAATATTCGAGAATAGAGTGGACTAGAGTAGAATATTCAAGAATAGAATAGAGTGGAGGAGAATATTCTAGAATAGAATTTAATGGAATGGAGTAGAATAATCTAGAATAGAATGGAATAGAATGGAGTAGAATATTCTAGAATAGAATAGAATGGCGTAGAAAAGAATATAATATTCGAGAATAGAAGAGAATAGAATAGAATGGAGTAGAATAATCTAGAATAGAATGGAGTAGAATATTCTAGAATAGAAGAGAATGGAGTAGGATGGAGTAGAACATTCTTGAATAGAAGAGAATAGAATAGAATGCAGTAGAATAATCTAGAATAGAATGGATTAGAATTGAGTAGAATATTCTAGAATAGGGTAATATGGAGTAGAATATTCAAGAACGGAGTAGAATATTCAAGAATAGAATAGAATACAATACAATAGGAGTAAAATATTCTAGAATAGAATACAATAGTATAGAATGGAATGGAGTAGAATTATCTAGAATAGAATGTAGTAGAATGGAGTAGAATATTCTAGAATAGAATCGAATGGTGTAGAATGGGGTAGAATATTCTAGAATAGAATGGAATAAAATAGAATGGAGTAGAATATTGTAGAATGGAATGGAATAGAATGGAGTAGGATATTCTAGAATAGAATGGAATAGAATAGAATGGAGTAGAATATTCTAGAATGGAATAGAATAGGAGTAAAATATTCTAGAATAGAATGTAATGTAATGTAATGGAATGGAGTGGAATATATGGAATAGAATAGAATGGAGTAGAATATTCTACAATAGAATAGAATGGAGTAGAATAGAGTAGAATAGAATAGGAGTAGAATATTCTACAATAGAGTGGAAGGGAATTGAATAGGATACTCTAGAATAGAAGAGAATCAAATAGAATAGAACAGAATAGAATGGAATGGAGTAGAATATTCAGGAATCGAATCGAATAGAGTAGAAAGAATTAGAATAGTCTAGAATAAAATGGAATCAAATCGAATTCTATAGAATCGAATCGAATCCAATAGAATAGAATAGGAAAGAGGAAAATGGAGGTGAATATTCGAGAATAGAGTAGAATAGAATGGATTAGAATATTCCAGAATATTCTAGAATAGAATGGAACAGAATGGAGTAGAATATTCTAGAATAGAATAGAATGGAGTAGAATATTCTAGAATAAAATGGAATAGAATGGAGTACAATATTCTAGAATAGAATAGAATAGAATAGAATGGAGTAGAATATTCCAGAATAGAATAGAATAGAATGGAATCGAATAGAGTAGAATATTCTAGAATAGAATGAGTTGGAGTAGAATATTCTAGAATAGAATAGAATAGAATAGAGTAGAATATTCTAAAATAGAATAGAATGGAGTAAAATATTCTAGAATGGAATGGAATAGAAAGGAATAGAATAGAATGGAGTACAATATTCCAGAACTGAATGGAATAGAATGGTGTAGAATATTCCAGAATATTCCAGAATAGAATGGAATAGAATAGAATAGAACGGAGTAGAATATTCTAGAATAGAATAGAATAGATTAGAATAGAATGGAGTAGAATATTCTAGAATAGAATAGAAAAGAATGGAGTAGAATATTCTAGAATACAATAGAAAAGAATGGAATGGATTGGAGTAGAATATTCTAGAATAGAATAGAAGAGAATGGAATGGATTGGAGTAGAATATTCTAGAATAGAATAGAATTGAGTAGAATGTTCTAGAATATTCAAGAATAGAATAGCTTGGAGTAGAATATTCAAGAATAAAATAGAATAGAATGGAAAGGAATGGAGTAGAGTATTCTAGAATAGAATAGAATAGAGTAGAATATTCTAGAATAGAATAGAATGGAAGTAGAAGGGAGTAGAATATTCTAGAATAGAATAGAATAGAATGGAGTAGAATAATCTAGAATAGAATAGAATAGAGTAGAATAATCTAGAATAGAGTGGAATACGATGGAGTAGAATATTCTAGAATAGAATAGAATATAGTAGAATGGAGTATAATATTCTAGAATAGAAGAGAATAGAATAGAATGGAGTAGAATAATCTAGAATAGAATGGAATAGAATGGAGTAGAATATTATAGAATAGAATAGAATGGAGTAGAATGGAGAATAATATTCTAGAATAGAAGAGAATAGAATAGAATGGAGTAGAATAATCTAGAATAGAATGGAATAGAATGGAGTAGAATAATCTAGAATAGAATAGAATGGAGTAGAATATTCTAGAATAGAAGAGAATAGAATAGAATGGAGTAGAATAATCTAGAATAGAATGGAATATAATGGAGTAGAATATTCTAGAATAGAAGAGTAGAATGGAGTAGAATATTCGAGAATAGAATAAATAGAATGGAGTAGAATATTAGAATAGAATGGAATAGAATACAATAGTGGAGTAGAATATTCTAGAATAGAATGGAATGGAGTAGAATAATCTAGAATAGAATTGAGTAGAATATTCGGAGTAGAATAATAGAATAGAATAGAATGGAGTAGAATAGAGTAGAATATTCTAGAATAGAATAGAATAGAATGGAATGGAGTAGAATAATCGGGAATAGAATGGAATAGAATGGAGTAGAATATTCTAGAATAGAATAGAATGGAGTAGAATGGGGTAGAATATTCTAGAATAGAATAGAATGGAGTAGAATATTCTAGAATAGAATAGAATGGAGTAGAATATTCTAGAATAGAATAGAATGGAGGAGAATGGAGTAGAATATTCTAGAATAGAAGAGAATAGAATGGAATGGAGTAGAATAATCTAGAATAGAATGGAATAGAATATTCTAGAATAGAATAGAATGGGGTAGAATATTCTAGAATAGAATAGAATAGAATGGAGTAGAAAATTTTAGAGTGGAATGGAATAGAATGGAGTAGAATATTCTAAAATAGAATTAAATAGAATAGAATGGAGTAGAATATTCTAGAATGGAATTGAATTGAATGGAATAGAAGAGAATGGAATAGAATATTCTAGAATAGAATAGAATGGAGTAAAATATTCTAGTATAGAATAGAATGGAGTAGAACATTCTAGAATAGAATAGAATGGAGTAGAACATTCTAGAATAGAATAGAATGGAGTAGAATGGAGAATAACATTCTAAAAAGGAATAGAATAGAATAGTATAGAAGAGAATAGAGTAGAACATAATAGAATGGAATGGAATAGAATGGAGTAGTGTATTCAGGAATAGAGTGGAATGGAATAGAATGGAGTAGAATATTCAAGGATAGAATAGAATAGAATGGAGTAGAATATTTTAGAATGGAATAGAATAGGAGTAAAATATTCTAGAATAGAATGGAGTAGAATGGAATGGAGTGGAATATATGGAATAGAATAGAATGGAGTAGAATATTCTACAATAGAATAGAATGGAGTAGAATAGAGTAGAATAGGAGTAGAATATTCTAGAATAGAATGGAATGGAATTGAGTAGGATACTCTAGAATAGAAGAGAATCAAATAGAATAGAAGAGAATAGAATGGAATGGAGTTGAATATTCAGGAATCGAATCGAATAGAGTAGAAAGAGTAGAATATTCTAGAATAAAATGGAATCAAATCGAATCGAATAGAACGAATCGAATCCAATAGAATAGGATAGGAAAGAGGAAAATGGAGTGGAATATTCGAGAATAGAGTAGAATAGAATGGAGTAGAATATTCCAGGATATTGTAGAATAGAATGGAATAGAATGGAATAGAATGGAGTAGAATATTCTAGAAGAGATTAGAATGGAGTAGAATATTCTAGAATAGAATGAATAGAATGGAGTAGAATATTCTAGAATAGAATAGAATAGAATAGAATAGAATAGAATAGAATAGAATAGAATAGAATGGAGTAGAATATTCTAGAATTGAATGGAATAGAATGGAGTAGAATATTTCAGAATATTCCAGAATAGAATGGAATAGAATACAATGGAATGGAGTAGAATAGAATAGAATGGAATAGAATATTCTAGAAAAGAATAGAATGGAGTAGAATATTCTAGAATAGAATAGAATAGAATGGAGTAGAGTATTCTAGAATAGAATAGAATAGAATAGAACAGGAGTAGAATATTCTAGAATACAATAGAATGCAGTAGAATATTCTAGAATAGAATAGAATAGAATGGAATCGAATAGAGTAGAAAATTCGAGAACAGAATGGATTAGAGTAGAATATTCTAGAAAAGAATAGAGTGGAGTAGAATATTCTAGAATAGAATGGAATGGAATGGAGTGGAATATTCTAGAAGAGAATAGAATGGAATGTAAAGGAACGTAGTAGAATAGAATGGATTAGAATGGAGTAGAATATTCTAGAATAGAAGAGAATAGAATAGAATGGAGTAGAATAATCTAGAATAGATTGGAATACAATGGAGTAGAATATTCTAGAATAGAGTATAATGGAGTAGAATATTCTAGAAAAGAAAGGAGTAGTATATTCAAGAATAGAACGGAATAGAATACAATAGGAGTAGAATATTGTAGAATAGAATAGAATGGAGTGGAAAAATCTAGAATAGAATTGAATCGAATCGAGTAGAATATTCTAGAATAGAATAAAATGGAGTAGAATATTCTAGAATAGAATAGAATGGAGTAGAAAGGAGTAAAATATTCTAGAATAGAATGGAAAAGAATGGAGTAGAATAAACTAGAATAGAATGGAATAGAATGGAGTAGAATATTCTAGAATAGAATACAATGGAAAAGAATGGAGTAGAATATTCTAGAATAGAATAGAATGGAGTAACAAAATCTAGAATAGAATGGAGTAGAATATTCTAGAATAGAGTATCATGGAGTAGAATATTCTAGAATCAAATGGAGTAGAATATTCCAGAATATAATGGAATAGAATCCAATAGGAGTAGAATATTCTAGAATAGAATTGAATGGAGTAGAATATTCTATAATAGAATAGAATAGAAGGCAATGGAGTAGAATAATCTATAATAGAATGGAGTAGAATATTCAAGAATAGAATAGAATGGAGTAGAATGGAGTAGAATATTCTAGAATAGAATGCAGTATAATAATTTTAATAGAATTGAATAGAATGGAGTAGAATATTCTAGAATAGAATAGAATGGATTAGAATGGAGTAGAATATACTAAATGAAAGAGAATAGAATAGAATGGAGTAGAATAATCTAGCATAGATTGGAATATAATGGAGTAGAATATTCTAGAATAGAGTATAATGGAGTAGAATATTCTAGAAAAGAAAGGAGTAGAATATTCAAGAATAGAACGGAATAGAATACAATAGGAGTAGAATATTGTAGAATAGAATAGAATGGAGTTGAATAATCTAGAATAGAATTGAATAGAATGGAGTAGAATATTCTAGAATAGAATAGAATGGAGTAGAATGGAGTAGAATGGAGGAGAATAATCTAGAATAGAATAGAATGGAATGGAGTAGAATAATCTAGAATAGAATGGAATAGAATAGAATAGAATGGAATGGAGTAGAATATTCTAGAATTGAATGGAATAGAATGGAGTAGAACTATTTCAGAATATTCCACAATAGAATGGAATAGAATAGAATAGAATGGAGTAGAATAGAATAGAATGGAATAGAATATTCTAGAATAGAATAGAATGGAGTAGAATATTCTAGAATAGAATAGAATAGAATGGAGTAGAGTAATCTAGAATAGAATAGAATAGAACAGGAGTAGAATATTCTAGAATGCAATAGAATGCAGTAGAATATTCTAGAATAGAATAGAATAGAATGGAATCGAATGGAGTAGAATATTCGAGAACAGAGTGGATTAGAGTAGAATATTCTAGAAAAGAATAGAGTGGAGTAGAATATCTAGAATAGAATGGAATAGAATGGAGTAGAACAGTCTAGAAGAGAATAGAATGGAATGTAAAGGAACGTAGTAGAATATTCTAGAATAGAACAGATTGGAGTAGAATATTCTAGAAGAGAATAGAATAGAATGGAGTAGAATAATCGAGAATAGAATGGAATATAATGGAGTAGAACATTCTACAATAGAGTAGAATGGAGTATAATATTCTACAAAAGAATAGAAGAGAATGGAGTAGAACATTATGGAGTTGAATGGAATAGAATGGAGTAGGATATTCTAGAATAGAATGGAAAAGAATACAATGGAGTAGAATATTCTATTCTAGAATAGAATAGAAGAGTAGAATATTCTAGAATAGAATAGAATAGAATGGAGTAGAGTATTCTAGAATAGAATAGAATAGAATAGGAGTAGAATATTCTAGAATAGAATAGAATGCAGTAGAATATTCTAGAATATTCTAGAATAGAATAGAATGGAATCGAATGGAGTAGAATAATCGAGAATAGAGTGGATTAGAGTAGAATATTCTAGAATACAATAGATTGGAGTAGAATATTCTAGAATAGAATGGAATGGAATGGAGTAGAACATTCTCGAAGAGAATAGAATGGAATGTAAAGGAATCTAGTAGAATATTCTAAATAGAATAGAATGGAGTAGAATATTCTAGAATAGAATATAATGGAGTAGAAGGGAGTAGAATATTCTAGAATAGAATAGAATAGAATAGAATGGAGTAGAATAATCTAGAATAGAGTGGAATACGATGGAGTAGAATATTCTAGAATAGAATAGAATATAGTAGAATGGAGTATAATATTCTAGAATAGAAGAGAATAGAATAGAATGGAGTAGAATAATCTAGAATAGAATGGAATAGAATGGAGTAGAATATTATAGAATAGAATAGAATGGAGTAGAATGGAGAATAATATTCTAGAATAGAAGAGAATAGAATAGAATGGAGTAGAATAATCTAGAATAGAATGGAATAGAATGGAGTAGAATAATCTAGAATAGAATAGAATGGAGTAGAATATTCTAGAATAGAAGAGAATAGAATAGAATGGAGTAGAATAATCTAGAATAGAATGGAATATAATTGAGTAGAATATTCTAGAATAGAGTATAATGGAGTAGAATATTCTAGAAAAGAATGGAGTAGAATATTCAAGAATAGAATGGAATAGAATACAATAGTAGTAGAATATTCTAGAATAGAATGGAATGGAGTAGAATAATCTAGAATAGAATTGAGTAGAACGGAGTAGAATATTATAGAATAGAATAGAATGGAGTAGAATAGAGTAGAATATTCTAGAATAGAATAGAATAGAATGGAATGGAGTAGAATAATCAGGAATAGAATGGAATAGAATGGAGTAGAATATGCTAGAATAGAATAGAATGGAGTAGAATGGGGTAGAATATTCTAGAATAGAATAGAATGGAGTAGAATATTCTAGAATAGAATAGAATGGAGTAGAATATTCTAGAATAGAATAGAATGGAGGAGAATGGAGTAGAATATTCTAGAATAGAAGAGAATAGAATGGAATGGAGTAGAATAATCTAGAATAGAATGGAATCGAATATTCTAGAATAGAATAGAATGGAGTAGAATGGGGTAGAATATTCTAGAATAGAATAGAATAGAATGGAGTAGAAAATTTTAGAGTGGAATTGAATAGAATGGAGTAGAATATTCTAAAACAGAATTAAATAGAATAGAATGGAGTAGAATATTCTAGAATGGAATTGAATTGAATGGAATAGAAGAGAATGGAGTAGAATATTCTAGAATAGAATAGAATGGAGTAAAATATTCTAGTATAGAATAGAATGGAGTAGAACATTCTAGAATAGAATAGAATGGAGTAGAACATTCTAGAATAGAATAGAATGGAGTAGAATGGAGAATAACATTCTAAAAAGGAATAGAATAGAATAGTATAGAAGAGAATAGAGTAGAACATAATAGAATGGAATGGAATAGAATGGAGTAGTGTATTCAGGAATAGAGTGGAATGGAATAGAATGGAGTAGAATATTCAAGGATAGAATAGAATAGAATGGAGTAGAATATTCTAGAATGGAATAGAATAGGAATAAAATATTCTAGAATCGAATGTAATGGAATGGAATGGAATGGAGTGGAATATATGGAATAGAATAGAATGGAGTAGAATATTCTACAATAGAATAGAATGGAGTAGAATAGAGTAGAATAGGAGTAGAATATTCTAGAATAGAATGGAATGGAATTGAGTAGGATACTCTAGAATAGAAGAGAATCAAATAGAATAGAAGAGAATAGAATGGAATGGAGTAGAATATTAAGGAATCGCATCGAATAGAGTAGAAAGACGTAGAATATTCTAGAATGAAATGGAATCAAATTGAATCGAATAGAATCGAATCGAATCCAATAGAATAGGATAGGAAAGAGGAAAATGGAGGAGAATATTCGAGAATAGAGTAGAATAGAATGGAGTAGAATATTCCAGGATATTGTAGAATAGAATGGAATAGAATGGAATAGAATGGAGTAGAATATTCTAGAAGAGATTAGAATGGAGAAGAATATTCTAGAATAGAATGGAATAGAATGGAGTAGAATATTCTAGAATAGAATAGAATGGAGTAGAATATTCTAGAATAGAATAGAATAGAATGGAATCGAATGGAGTAGAATATTATAGAATAGAATGGGTTGGAGTAGAATATTCCAGAATATTCAAGAATAGAATAGACTGGAGTAGAATATTCAAGAATAGAATAGAATAGAATGGAATGGAATGGGGTAGAACATTCTAGAATAGAATAGAATAGAATCGAATATGCTAGAATAGAATAGAATGGAGTAGAATCAAGTAGAATATTATAGAATAGAATAGAATAGAATGTAGTAGAACATTCTAGAATGGAATGGAATAGAATGGCATAGAATACAATGGAGTAGAATATTCTAGAATAGAATGGAATAGAATGGAGTGGAATATTCCAGAATATTCCAGAATAGAATGGAATAGAATAGAATAGAAAGGAGTAGAATATTATAGAATAGAATAGAGTAGAAGAGAATAGAATGGAGTTGAATATTCTAGAATAGAATAGAATGGCGTAGAATATTCTAGAATAGAATAGAATGGAGTAGAATATTCTAGATTAGAATAGACTAGAGTAGAATATTCTAGAATGTTATAGAATGGAGTAAATGGCGTAGAATATTCTAGAATAGAATAGAATTGAAAAGAATGGAGGAGACTATTCAAGAATAGAATGGAACAGAATGTAGTAGGATATGATAGAATAGAATGGAATAGAATAGAATCCAATGGAATAGAATATTCTAGAATAGAATAGAATGGAGTAGAATGGGGTAGAATAATCGAGAATAGAATGGAATAGAATGGAGTAGAATATTCTAGAATAGAAAAGAATGGAGTAGAATGGAGTAGAATATTCTAGAATAGAAGACAATAGAATAGATGGGGTAGAATATTCTAGAATAGAATGGAATAGAATAAAGTAGGATATTCTAGAATAGAATGTAATAGAATAGAATGTAGAAGAATATTCTAGAATAAAATGGAATAGGATAGAATAGGAATAGAACATTCCAGCATAGAATTGAATAGAATAGAATGGAGTAGAATATTCTAGAATGGAATGGAATAGAATGGAATAGAATAGAATGGAGCAGAATATTCTAGAATAGAATAGAATAGAGTAGAATATTCTAGAATAGAATAGAATGGAGTAGAATTGAGTAGAATACTCTGGAATAGAATAGGATAGAATGGAGAATATTCTAGAGTGGAATGGAATAGAATGGAATAGAATAGAATGGAGTAGAATATTCTAGAATGGAATGGAATAGAATGGAATAGAATAGAATGGAGTAGAATATTCTAGAATTGAATGGAATAGAATGGAGTAGAATATTGTAGGATAGAATAGAAGGAGGAGAATATTCCAGAATAGAATAGAATAGTATAGAATAGAATGGAGTAGAACATTATAGATTGGAATGTAAATGAATGGAGGAGGGTATTCAGGAATAGAATGGAATGGAATAGAATGGAGTGGAAAATTCGAGAATAGAATAGAATAGAATGGAGAAGAATATTCTAGAATACATTATAATAGAATGGAATGGAATGGAGTAGAATATTCTAGAATAGAATAGAATGAAGTAGAATATTCTAGAATAGAATAGAATAGAGTAGAGTGGAGTAGAATATTCTAGAATAGAATAGAATAGAATGGAGTCGTATATTCTAGAATGGAATGGAATAACATGGAATAGAATAGAATGGAGTAGAATATTCTAGAATTTAATGGAATAGAATGGAGAAGAATGTTCCAGAATATTCCAGAATAGAATGGAATAGAATAGAATAGAATGGAGTAGAATATTCTAGAATAGATTAGAATAGAAAAGAATGGAGCACAATATTCTAGAATAGAATAGAATGGAGTAGAGTAGTCTAGAATAGAATAGAATAGAATGGAGTAGAATATTCTAGAATAGAATGGAATAGAATAGAATGGAGTAGAATATTCTAGAATAGAATAGAATTGAGTAGAATATTCTAGAATAGAATAGAATGGAGTAGAATGGGGTAGAATATTCTAGAAGAGAATAGAATACAATGGAGTAGAATAATCTAGAATAGAATGGAATAGAATGGAGTATAATATTCTAGAATAGAATAGAATGGAGTAGAATGGGGTAGAATATTCTAGAACAGAATGGAGTAGAATATTCAGAATGTTCTAGAATAGAATGGTAAAGATAGGAGCAGAATGGAGTAGAATATTGTAGAATAGAATAGAATGGAGTAGAATATTCCATAACAGAATAGAATGGAATGGAGTAGAATATTCCAGAATAGAATAGAATGTAGAAGAATATTATAGAATAGAATAGAACTGAACAGAACAGAATAGGAGTAGAATATTCTAGAATAGAATGGAATGGAATGGAATGGAATGGAGTAGAATATTCTAGAATAGAATAGAATTGAATGGAGTAGAATATTCTAGAATAGAATAGAATAGAATAGGAGTAGAATATTCTTGAAGAGAATGGAATGGAATGGAATGGAATCGAGGAGAATATTATAGAATAGAATGGAATGGAGTAGAATATTCCAGAATAGAAAAGAACGGAATGGAGTAGAATATTCTAGAATAGAATAGAATGGAGAAGAATATTGTAGAATAGAATAATATAGGAGTAGAATATTCTAGAATGGAATGGAATGGAATGGAATGGAGTAGATTATTCAAGAATAGAATAGAATGGAATGGAGTAGAATATTCTAGAATAGAATAGAATGTAGTAGAATATTCTACAAGACAATAGAATGGAGTAGAATATTCTGGAATAGAATAGAATAGAATGGAGTAGAATATTCTAGAATGGAATGGTATAGAATGGAGTAGAATGTTCCAGAATATTCCAGAACAGAATGGAATAGACTAGAATAGAATGGAGTAGATTATTCTAGATTAGAATAGAATAGAAAAGAATAGAGTAGAATATTCTAGAATAGAGTAGAATGGAGTGGAATATTCTAGAATAGAATAGAATAGAATAGAATGGAGTCGAGTATTCTAGAATGGAATGGAATAGCATGGAATAGAATAGAATGGAGTAGAATATTCTAGAATTGAATGGAATAGAATGGAGTAGAATGTTCCAGAATATTCCAGAATAGAATGGCATAGAATAGAATAGAATGGAGTAGAATATTCTAGAATAGAATAGAATAGAGAAGTATGGAGTAGAATATTCAACAATAGAATAGAATGGAGTGGAATAGTATAGAATAGAATAGAATATATTGGAGTAGAATATTCTAGAATAGAATAGAATTGAGTAGAATATTCTAGAAGAGAATATAATGGAGTAGAATGGGGTAGAATATTCTAGAAGAGAATAGAATAGAATGGAGTAGAATAATCTAGAATAGAATGGAATAGAATGGAGTATAATATTCTAGAGTAGAATAGAATGGAGTAGAATGGGGTAGAATATTCTAAAATAAAATAGAATAGAATGGAGTAGAATATTCTAGAATAGAATGGAATAGAATGGAGTAGAATATTCAGAATGTTCTAGAATAGAATGGTAAAGAATGGAGTAGAATGGAGTAGAATATTGTAGAATAGAATAGAATGTAGTATAATATTCTAGAATAGAATAGTATGGACTAGAATTGGATAGAATATTCTAGAATAAAATAGAATAGAATGGAGTAGAACATTCTAGAATAGGATGGAATAGAATGGAGTAGAATATTCAGAATGTTCTAGAATAGAATGGTAAAGACTGGAGTAGAATGGAGTAGAATATTGTAGAATAGAATAGAATGGAGTAGAATATTCCAGAACAGAATAGAATGGAATGGAGTAGAATATTCCAGAATAGAATAGAATGAAGAAGAATTTTATAGAATAGAATATAATTGAATAGAACAGAAATGATTAAAATATTCTAGAATGGAATGGAATGGAATGGAATAGAATATTCTAGAATAGAATAGAATTGAATGGAGTAGAATATTCTAGAATAGAATAGAATAGAATAAGAGTAGAATATTCTAGATGAAAAGGGAATGGATTGGAATGGAATCGAGTAGAATATTCTAGAATAGAATGGAATGGAGTAGATTATTTCAGAATAGAAAAGAACGGAATGGAGTAGAATATTCTAGGATAGAATAGAATGGAGTAGAATGGAGTAGAATATTCTAGAATAGAATAGAATAGAATAGAATGGAGTAGAATATTCTAGAATGGAATGGAATAGAATAGAATGGAGTAGAATATTCTAGAATAGAATAGAATGGAGTAGAATATTCTAGAATAGAATAGATTGGAGTAGAATGGAGTAGAATATTCTAGAAAAGAATAGAAGAGAATGGAGTAGAATATTCTAGAGTGGAAAGGAATAGAAAGGAGTAAGAAATTCTATAATAGAATGGAAAAGTATACAATGGAGTAGAATATTCTAGAATACATTGGAATAGAATGGAGTAGAGTGTTCCAGAATATTCTAGAATAGAATGGAATAGAATAGAATGGAGTATAATATTCTAGAATAGAATAGAATGGAGTAGAATATTCTAGAATAGAATGGAATAGAATGGAATGGAGTAGAATATTCTAGAAGAAAAAAGAATGGAATGGAATGGAATGGAATGGAGTAGAATATTCTAGAATAGAAAAGAATGGCGAAGAATATTCTAGAAGAGAATAGAATGGAGTAGAATATTCTGGAATATAATAGAATATAATAGAATAGAATTGAGTAGAATATGCTAGAATGGAATGAAATAGAATGGAGTAGAATATTCTAGAATAGATTAGAATACAATAGAATGGAGTAGATTATTCTAGAATAGAATAGACTAGAATGGAATGGAATGGAGTAAAATATTTTGGAATAGAATGGATTGGCGTAGAATATTATAGAATAGAATAAAATGGAGCAGAATATTGTAGGATAGAATAGAATAAAATGGACTGGAATGGAGTAGATTATTCTAGAATACAATAGAATGGAGTAGAATATTCTAGAATAGAAGAGAATGGAGTAGAATTGAGTAGAAAAGAATAGAAGAGAAGAGAATGGAGTAGAATATTCTAGAATAGAAAGGATTGGATTAAAATATTCTAGAATAGATTAGAATATAACAGAAAGGAGTAGAATATTCTAGAATAGAATGGAATGGTATGGAATGCAATACAATGGAAAGGAATAGAATATTCTAGAATAGAATAGAATGGATTAGAATACTCTAGCATAGAAAGGAATGGAGTAGAATAGAGTGGAATAATATAGAATAGAATAGAATAGAATAGAATAGAATAGAATAGAATAGAATAGAATAGAATGGAGTAGAATATTCTAGAATGGAATGGAATAGAATGGAGTAGGATATTCTAGAATACAATAGAATAGAATGGAGTAGAATATTCTAGAATAGAATAGAATGGAGTAGAATATTCTGGAATAGAATGGAATAGAATGGAATGGAATGGAATGGAATGGAGTAGAATATTCTAGAAGAGAATAGAATGGAATGGAATGGAGTGGAGTAGAATATTCTAGAATAGAATAGAATGGAGAAGAAGATTCTAGAAGAGAATAGAATGTAGTAGATTATTCTAGAATAGAATGGAGTAGAATATTCTAGAATAGAATAGAATAGAATAGAATGGAGTAGAATATTCTAGAGTGGAATGGAATAGAATGGAATAGAATAGAATGGAGTAGAATATTCTAGAATAGAATAGAATTGAGTAGCAAATTCTAGAATAGAATAGAATGGGTAGAATATTCTAGAAGAGAATAGAATAGAATGGAGTAGAATAATCTAGAATAGAATGGAATAGAATGGAGTATAATATTCTAGAATAGAATAGAATGGAGTAGAATGGGGTAGAATATTCTAGAATAAAATAGAGAATATCCTACTCCATTCCAATCTATTCTAGAATATTCTACTCCTATCTATTCTATTCTAGAATATTCTACTCCATTCCATTCCACTCTAATCTATTCTGAATATTCTACTCCATTCTATTCTATTCTTGAATATTATACTCCATTCTATTCTCTTCTAGAATATTCTACTCCATTCCATTCCATTCTATTCTATTCTAGAATATTCTACACCATTCTATTCTATTCTGGAATATTCTACTCCAATCTATTGTATTCTAGAATATTATAATGACATCCATTCCATTCTCTTCTATTCTAGAATATTCTACTCCATTCTATTCTATTCCTTTCTATTCTAGAATGTTCTACTCCATTCTATTCTGTTCTATTCTAGAATAATCTACTCCAATCTATTCTATTCTAGAATGTTCTACTCCATTTCATTCCATTCTATTCTATTCTAGAATATTCGACACCATTCTATTCTATTCTATTCTAGAATATTCTACTCCATTCTATTCTATTCTGTTTGATTTGATTATATTTGATTCAATTTTATTCAACAATATTCTACTCTATTCGATTCGATTCCACTATATTCTACTCCATTCCATTCTATTCTATTCTATTCTAGAACAGTCCACTCCATTCTATTCTATTCTAGAATATTCTACTCCATTCTATTCTATTCTAGAATATTCTAGAATATTCTACTCAAATCTATTCTATTTTATTCTATTCTAGAAAATTCCACTCCATTCTATTCCCTTCTATTCTATTCTAGAATATCCTACTCCATTCCATTCTATCCTTTTCTATTCTAGAATATTCTACTCCAATCTATTCTATTCTAGAATATTCTACTCCATTCCATTCCATTTTATTCTATTCTAATCTAGAATATTCTACTCCATTCTATTCTAGTTATAATATTCTATTCCATTCTATTCTATTCTATTCCATTCTATTCTAGAATATTCTGGAATATTCTACTCCATTCTATTCCATTCTATTCTAGAATATTCTACTCCATTCTATTATTTTCTATTCTGTGTGATTCAATTTGATTCTATTCGATTGGATTTGATTCCATTTTATTCTACAATATTCTACTCATTGTGCTTCTATTCGATTCAATTCCACTATATTCTACTCCATTCAATTCTATTCTATTCTATTTCATTCTCTTCTAATCTAGAATATCATACTCTATTCTATTACATTCTATTCTAGAATATTCTACTCCATTGAATTCTATTCTATTCTAGAATATTCTACTCCATTGTACTACATTCTATTCTATTCTGGAATATTTTACTCCATTCTATTTGATTCTAGAATATTGTACTCCATTCCATTTTATTCCATTCCATTCTATTCTAGAATATTCTACACCTATTCTATTCTATTCTAGAATATTCTACTCCATTCCATTCTATACTATTCTGGTATAATCTATTCTATTCAACAATATTCTACTCCAATCTATTCTATTCAATTCTATTTTAGAATACTCTACTCCATTCTATTCTATTCTAGAATATTGTAGAATATTCTACTCCGATCCGTTCTATTCTAGAATATTGTACTCCATTCTATTCTATTCTAGAATATTCTACTCCATTCTATTCTATTCTACAATATTCTAGAATATTCTACTACAATCTATTCTATTCTATTCAAGAATATTCTACTCCATTCAATTCTATTCTAGAATATTCTAGAATATTCTACTCCAATCTATTCTATTTTAGAATATTCTACTCCATTCTACTCTATTCTAGAATATTCTACTCCATTCCATTCCATTCCATTCCTTTCCATTCTATTCTACAATATTCTACTCCTTTATTTTCTATTCTATTCTATTCTATTCTAGAATATTCTACTCCAGTTCACTCTATTCTAGAATATTCTACTCCATTCCATTCCATTTTATTATCTTCTATTCTAGAATATTCTACTCCATTCAATTCTATTCTAGAATATTCTAGAATATTCTACTCCAATCTATTCTATTCTAGAATATTCTACTCCATTCTATTATCTTCTATTCTATTCTAGAATATCCTACTCCATTCCATTCTATTCTGTTCTATTCTAGAATATTCTACTCCAATCTATTCTATTCTAGAATATTCTACTCCATTCTATTCTATTCTATTCCATTCTATTCTAGAATATTCTGTAATATTCTACTCCATTCTATTCCATTCTATTCCAAAATATTCTACTCCATTCTATACTGTTTGAATCGATTCGATTCTATTCGATTCGATTTGATTCCATTTTATTCTACAATATTCTACTCCATTCTACTATATTCGATTCGATTCCACTATATTGTACTCGATTCAATTCTATTCAATTCTATTCTATTTCATTCTCTTGTATTCTAGAATATCCTACACCATTCTATTACATTCTATTCTAGAATATTCTACTCCATTGAATTTTATTTTTTTCTATTCTAGAATATTCTCCTCCATTCTACTCCACTCTATTCTATTCTGGAATATTCTACTTCATTGTATTCGATTCTAGAATGTTCTACTCCATTCCCTTTTATTCCATTCCATTCTATTCTAGAATATTCTACACCTATTCTATTCTATTCTATTGTAGAATATTCTACTCAATTCTATTCTCTTCTATTGTTGAATATTCTACTCCATTCCATTCTATTCTATTCTGGAATAATCTACTCCATTCTATTCTATTCTAGGATATTCTGGAATATTCTACTCCATTCTATTCTCTTCTATTGTTGAATATTCTACTCCATTCTATTCTAGAATAACCTACTCAATTCTGTTCCACTCTATTATAGAATATTCTACTCCATTCTATTCTATTCTTCTATTCTATTCTAGAATATTCTGGAATATGCGACTCCATTCTATTCCATTCTATTCTGTTCTAGCAAGTTCTACTCCATTCTATTATATTCTACTCTATTCTAGATTATCCTACTCAATTCTATTCTATTTTATTCTAGAATAGTCTACTCCATTCTATTCTAGAATATTTTACTCCATTCTACTCTATTCTACTCTATTCTATTCGATTTGATTTGATTCCATTTTATTATATAATATTCTACTCCATTCTGCTCTATTCGATTCGATTCCAGAATACTCTGCTCCATTGAATTCTATTCTATTCTATTTTATTTGATTACCTTCTATTCTATAATATCCTACTCCATGCTATTCCATTCTATTCTAGAATATTCTACTCCATTGTATTCTATGCTCCTCTATTCTAGAATATTATAGTCCATTCTACTCCCTTCTATTCTATTTTAGAATATTCTACGCTATTCCATTGTATTCTATTCTGGAATATTCTACTCCATTCTATTCTATTCTTGAATATTGTACTCCAACATATTCTAATCTAGAATATTCTACTCCATTTAATTCCATTCCATTCCATTTTATTCTAGAATATTCTACTGCTATTCTATTATATTCCATTCTATTCTAGAATATTCTATTCCATTCTATTCTAGAATATTCTACCTCATTCCTTTCTATCCTCTTCTGGATTATTCTACTCCAGTCCATTCTATTCTATTCTGAAATATTCTACTCCATTCTACTGTATTTGATTCTATTCTAGAATATTCGACTCCATTCTTCTATTCTATTCTACTCTATTCTATTTTAGAATACTCTACTCATTCTATACTATTCTAGAATATTCTACTCCATTCTATTCTATTCTATTCCATTCTATTCTAGGATATTCTGGAATATTCTACTCCATTCTATTCCATTCTATTCTAGAATATTGTACTCCATTCTATTATATTCCATCCTATTCTAGAAGATCCTACTCCATTCTATTCCATTCTATTCTAGAATATCCTACTGCATTCTATGCGATTCTATTCTAGAATATTCTACTCCATTCTATTCTATTCAATTCTATTCTAGAATATTCTACTCCACTCTACTCCATTCTATTTTATAATATTCTACTCCATTCTATTCTATTCTAGCATATTCTACTCCATTCTATAAAATTCTAGAATATTCTACACCATTCCATTCCATTCTATTCTATTCTAGAATATTCTACTAAATCCTATTCTATTCTAGAATATTCTAATCCTACTCTATTCTGTTCCATTCTATTCTATTCTATTCTAGAATATTCTACTCCAATCTATTCTATTCTATTCTCTTCTAGAATATTCTACCCCAATATATTCTATTCTAGAATATTCTACTCCATTCCATTCCATTCTATTCTATTCTATTCTAGATTATTCTACTCCATTCTATTCTATTCTAGAATATTCTACTCCTATTCTATTCTATTCCATTCTATTCTAGAATATTCTACTCCATTCTTCTATTCTATTCTACTCTATTCTATTTTACAATATTCTACTCCATTCCACTCTATTCTAGAATGTTCTACTTTATTGTATTCTATACTATTCCATTCTATTCTAGGATATTCTGGAATACTCTACTCCACTCTATTCCATTCTATTCTAGAATATTTTACTCTATTCTATTCCTTTCTATTCTAGGATATTCTGGAATACTCTACTCCATTCTATTCCAATCTATTCTAGAATATTGTACTCCATTTTATTCTATTCTATTCCATTCTATTCTAGAATATCCTACTCCAATATATTCCCTACAATTCTAGAATATTCTATTCCGTTGTATTCTATTCTATTCCATTCTAGTCTAGAATATCCTACTCCATTATATTCGAAACTATTCAAGAATATTCTAATCCATTCTATTTTATTCTATTCTATTCTAGACTATTCTACGCCGCTCTACTCGATTCTATTCTATTGCAGAATATTGTTCTCCATTCTACTCTATTCTAGAGTAGTCAACTACATTCTATTCTATTCTAGAATATTCTACTCGATTCCATTCCATTCCATTCCATTCGATTCTAGAATAGTCTACTCTATTCTATTCTATTCTATTCTAGAACATTCTAATCCATTGCATTCTATTCTATTCTAATCTAGAATATTCTACTCCATTCTATTCTATTCTAGAATATTCTACTCCATTCCATTCCATTCTATTCTATTCTAGAATATGCTACTCCTTTCTCTTCTATTCTAGAATAATCTACTCCTATTCTATTCTATTCCATTCTATTCTAGAATATTCTACTCCATTCTATGGTACTCTATTCTATACTAGAATATGCTACTCCAATCTATTCTACTCTAGAATGTTCTCCCCCATTCTATTCATTCTATTCTATTCTAGAATATTCTACTAGATTCTATTCTATTCTAGAATATTCTACTACATTCTATTCTATTCTACTCTGGAATATTATACTCCATTCTATTCCATTCTATTCTAGAGTATTCTACTCCGTTGTATTCTATTCTATTCTATTCTAGAATATTCTACTAGATTCTATTCTATTCTAGAATATTCTACTACATTCTATTCTATTCTACTCTGGAATATTATACTCCATTCTATTCCATTCTATTCTAGAGTATTCTACTCCGTTGTATTCTATTCTATTCTGTTCTAGAATATTCTACTCCGTCCTATTCTATTCTAGAATATTCACTCCATTCCATTCCATTCTATTATTTCTAACCTAGATCATTTTACTCCTATTCAATTCTATTCTATTCTAGAATATTATACTCCATTCTATTCTATTCTAGAATATTCTACTCATTTCCATTCCATTCCATTCTATTCTAGAATATTCTCTTCCATTCAATTCTATTCTATTCTATTCTATTCTAGAATATTCTACCCCAATCCATCCTATTCTAGAATATTATACTCCATTCCATTCCATTCTATTCTATTCTATTCTAGAATATTCTACTCCATTCCATTCTATTCTAGAATATTCTACTCTATTCTATTCTATTCATTTTCATTCGATTCGATTCGATTCCATTCCATTTTATTCTACAATGTTCTACTCCATTCTACTCGATTCGATTCCAGAATATTCCACTCCATTCCATTCTATTCTATTCTATTCTATATATTTCTCCTCTATTCTATAATATCCTTCTCCATTCTATTCAATTCTATTCTAGAATATTCTACCCCCTTCTATTCTATTCTAGAATATTCTACTCCATTCTATTCTATTCTAGAATATTCTACTCTATTAAATTCCATTCCATTCTATTCTAGAATATTCTACTCCATTCTATTCTATTCTATTCTATTTTATATTATTCTAGAATATTCTACTCAATTCTATTCTATTCCATTCTATTCTAGAAGATCCTACTCCATTCTATTCCATTCTATTCTAGAATATTCTACTCCATTGTATTCTATTCTATTCTATTCTAGAATATTCTACTCCATTCTTTTCTATTTTAGAATATATTACTCAATTCCGTTTTATTCTATTCTGGAATATTCTACTCCATTCTGTTCTATTCTAGAATATTCTACTCCCTTCTATTCTGTTCGAGAATATTTTACTCCAATCTATTCTAATCTAGAATATTCTACTCCACTCTATTCTATTCTATTCCATTATATTCTAGAATATTCTGGAATATTCTACTCCATTGTATTCAATTCTATTCTAGAATATTCTACTCGATTCTCTTCTATTCTATTCGCTTCGATTCAATCTATTCGATTCGATTTGATTCCATTTTATTCTAGAATATTCTACTCCATTCTACTTTATTCGATTTGATTCCAGAATATTCTACCCCATTCCATTCAATTCTATTCTATTCTATTTGATTCTATTTAATTCTAGAATATCCTACTCCATTCCATTCCATTGTATTCTAGAATATTATACTGCTATTCTATTCTATTCAATTCTAGAATATTCTACTCCATTCTCTTCTATTCTAGAATATAGTACACCATTCTATTTTATTCCAGAATATTCTACTCTATTCCATTCCATTCCACTCTATTCTAGAATATTGTACTCCTATTCTATTCTTTTCTAGAATATTCTACTCCATTCCATTCTAGTCTATTCTGCAATATTCTAATCCAGTCCATTCTATTCTATTCAGGAATACTCTACTCCATTATATTCTAATGTATTCTTGAATATTCTACTCCATTCTATTATATTCTAGAATATTCTACTCCATTCTATTCTATTCTATTCTAGAATATTCTGGTATATTCTACTCCATTATAATCCATTCTACTCTAGAATATTCTACTCCATTCTATTCTGCTCTATTCTATTATAGAATATTCTACTTCATTCTATTTTATTCTATTCTAGAATATTCTACTCCATTCTATTGTATTCTATTCTAGAATATTCTACTCCATTCTATTGTATACTATTCTAGAATATCCTACTCCATTCCATTCTATTCTATTCTATACTAGAATATTCTACTCCATTCTATTCTATTCTAGAATATTTTACTACATTCTATTCTATTCTAGAATATTCTACTCCATTCTTTTGTATTCTATTCTAGAATATTCTACTCCATTCTATTGTATTCTATTCTAGAATATCCTACTCCATTCCATTCTATTCTATTCTATACTAGAATATTCTACTCCATTCTATTCTATTCTAGAATATTCTACTCTAATCTATTATATTCTAGAGTATTCTACACCATTCCATTCCCTTCTATTCTATTCTATTCTAGAATATTCTACTCCATTCTATTCTATTCTATAATCTACTCAATTCCATTCCATTCCATTCCATTCCATTCTATTCTAGAATATTGTACTCCATTCCCTTCCATTCAAGGTAATTACACAGGGGAAAGGATAATGTACTGGGAACTCCTCAGAAGAATCTGATTTGTGGTGAGGGGAGAGAGATAAAAGCTCATTTAGGAACGACATGAAAATGATGCGTAGGTAGCTGGTTATCAGTAAATATCGCCACTGAGATTAAGAAAAGCAGTAGCTTAATAATATAAGTACTTCCTGGTATGGTTACTGTACTGGTAACTCCCCTAAAGAATCTGGATTGTTGTGAGGGAACAGAGACAAAAGCTCATTTAGGACCTGCACTTACAAAGGGGGTAGGCAGCTGTATATCAAGGAGTAAACCTTCTTAGTATAAAAACAGCTGGAGCTTATTAAGGTAATTACACAGGGGAAAGGATAATGTACTGGGAACTCCTCAGAAGAATTTGATTTGTGGCGAGGGGAAAGAGATAAAAGCTCATTTAGGAACGACATGAACAGGCTGCGTAGGTAGCTGTTTATCAGTAAATATCTCCACTGAGATTAAGAAAAGCAGTAGCTTAATAAATTAAGTACTTCCTGGTATGGTTACTGTACTGGTAACACCCCAAAAGAATCTGGATTGTGGTGAGGGAACAGAGAAAAAAGCTCATTTAAGAACTGAACTTACGAAGGGGGTAGGCAGCTGTATATCAGGGAGTATCCCTTCTGATAATTAAAACAGCTGTAGCTTGATAAGGTAATTACAGAGGGGAAAGGATAATGTACTGGGAACTCCTCAGAAGAATCTGATTTGTGGTGAGGGGAGAGAGATAAAAGCTCATTTAGGAACGACATGAACATGCTCCATAGGTAGCTGTTTATCAGTAAATATCTCCACTGAGATTAAGAAAAGCAGGAGCTTAATAAATTAAGTACTTCCTGGTATGGTTACTGTACTGGAAACTCCCCAAAAGAATCTTGATTGTGGTGAGGGAACAGAGAAAAAAACTCATTTATGACCTGCACTTACGAAGGGGGTAGGCAGCTGTATATCAGGGAGTATCCCTTCTGAGAATAAAAACAGCTGGAGCTTCTTAAGGTAATTACACAGGGGAAAGGATAATGTACTGGGAACTCCTCAGAAGAATCTGATTTGTGGTGAAGGGAGAGAGATAAAAGCTCATTTAGGAACGACATTAACATGCTGCATAAGTAGCTGTTTATCAGTAAATATCTCCACTGAGATTAAGAAAAGCAGTAGCTTAATAAATTAAGTACTTCCTGGTATGGTTACTGTACTGGTAACTCCCCAAAGAATCTGGATTGTGGGGAGGGAACAGAGACAAAAGCTAATTTACGTCCTGCACTTACAAAGGGGGTAGGCAGCTGTATATCAGGGAGTAAACCTTCTTAGAATAAAAACAGCTGGAGCTTGTTAAGGTAATTACACAGGGGAAAGGCTAATGTACTGGGAACTCCTCAGAAGAATCTGATTTGTGGTGAGGGGAGAGAGATAAATGCTCATTTAGGAACGACATGATCATGCTGCGTAGGTAGCTGTTTATCAGTAAATATCTCCACTGAGATTAAGAAAAGCAGTAGCTAAATAAATTAAGTACTTCCTGGTATGGTTACTGTACTGGTAACTCCCCAAAAGAACCTGGATTGTGGTGAGGGAAGAGAGAAAAAACCTCATTTAAGACCTGAACTTACGAAGGGGGTAGGCAGCTGTATATCAGGTAGTATCCCTTCTGAGAATAAAAACAGCTGGAGCTTGTTAAGGTAATTACACAGCGGAAAGGATAATGTACTGGGAACTCCTCAGAAGAATCTGATTTGTGGTGAGGGGAGAGAGATAAAAGCTCATTTAGGAACGACATGAACATGCTGCGTAGGTAGCTCTTTATCAGAAAATATCTCCACTGTGTTTAAGAAAAGCAGTAGCTTAATAAATTAAGTACTTCCTGGTATGGTTACTGTACTGGTAACTCCACCAAAAAATCTGGATTGTGGTGATGGAACAGAGAAAAAGCTCATTTAGAACCTGCACTTACGAAGGGGGTAGGCAGCTATATATCAGGGAGTAAACCTTCTGAGAATAAAAACAGCTGGAGCTTGTTAAGGTAATTACACAGGGGAAAGGATAATGTACTGGGAACTCCTCAGAAGAATCTGATTTGTGGTGAGGGAAGAGAGATAAAAGCTCATTTAGGAACGACATTAACATGCTGCGTAGGTAGCTGTTTATCAGTAAATATCTCCACTGAGATTAAGAAAAGCAGTAGCTTAATAAATTAAGTACTTCCTGGTATGGTTACTGTACTGGTAACTTCTCAAAAGAATCTGGATTGTGGTGAGGGAACAGAGAAAAAAGCTCATTTATGACCTGGACTTACAAAGGGGTTAGGCAGCAGTATATCACGGAGTAAACCTTCTTAGAATAAAAACAGCTGCAGCTTGTTAAGGTAATTACACAGGGGAAAGGATAATGTACTGGGAACTCCTCAGAAGAATCTGATTTGTGCTGAGGGGAGAGAGATAAATGGTCATTTAGGAACGACATGATCATGCTGCGTAGGTAGCTGTTTATCAGTAAATATCTCCACTGAGATTAAGAAAAGCAGTAGCTTAATGAATTAAGTATTTCCTGGTATGGTTACTGTACTGGTAACTCCCCAAAAGAATCTGGATTGTGGTGAGGGAAGAGAGAAAAAAGCTCATTTAGGACCTGCACTTACCAAGTGGTAGGCAGCTGTATATCAGGGAGTATCCCTTCTGAGAATAAAAACAGCTGGAACTTGTTAAGGTAATTACACAGGGGAAAGGATAATGTACTGGGAACTCCTCAGAAGAATCTAATTTGTGGTAAGGGGAGAGAGATAAAAGCTCATTTAGGAACGACATGAAAATGCTGCATAGGTAGCTGTTTATCAGTAAATATCTCCACTGAGATTAAGAAAAGCAGTAGCTTAATAAATTAAGTACTTCCTGGTATGGTTACTGTACTGGTAACTCCCCAAAAGAATCTGGATTGTGGTGATGGAACAGAGAAAAAAGCTCATTTCGGACCTGCACTTACGAAGGGGGTAAGCAGCTGTATATCAGGGAGTAAAACTTCTGAGAATAAAAACAGCTGGAGCTTGTTAAGGTAATTACACAGGGGAAAGGATAATGTACTGGGAACTCCTCAGAAGAATCTGATTTGTGGTGAGGGGAGATAGATAAAAGCTCATTTAGGAACGACATGAAAATCCTGCGTAGGTAACTGTTTATTAGTAAATATCTCCACTGAGATTAAGAAAAGCAGGAGCTTAATAAATTAAGTACTTCCTGGTATGGTTACTGTACTGGGAACTCCCCAAAAGAATCTGGATTGTGGTGAGGGAACAGAGAAAAAAGCTCATTTAGGACCTGCACTTACGAAGGGGGTAGGCAGCTGTATATCAGGGAGTATCCCTTCTGAGAATAAAAAGAGCTGGAGATTGTTAAGGTAATTACCCAGGGGAAAGGATAATGTACTGGGAACTACTCAGAAGAATCTGATTTGTTGTGAGGGGAGAGAGATAAAAGCTCATTTAGGAAGGACATGAAAATGCTGCATAGGTAGCTGTTTATCAGTAAATAACTCCACTGAGATAAAGAAAAGCAGTAGCTTAATAAATTAAGTATTTCCTGGTATGGTTACTGTACTGGTAACTCCCCAAAAGAATCTGGATTGCGGTGAGAGAACAGAGAAAAAAGCTCATTTATGACCAGCACTTACGAAGGGGGTAGGCAGCTCTATTTCAGCGAGTAAACCTTCTGAGAATAAAAACAGCTGGAGCTTGTTAAGGTAATTACACAGGGGAAAGGATAATGTAGTTGGAACTCCTCAGAAGTATCTGATTTGTGGTGAGTTGAGAGAAATAAAAGCTCATTTAAGAACGACAGGAACATGCTGCGTAGGGAGCTGTTTATCAGTAAATATCTCCACTGAGATTAAGAAAAGCAGTAGCTTAATAAATTAAGTACTTCCTGGTATGGTTACTGTACTGGAAACTCACCAAAAGAATCTTGATTGTGGTGAGGGAACAGAGAAAAAATTTCATTTAGGACCTGCACTTACGAAGGGGGTAGGCAGCTGTATATCAGGGAGTATCCCGTCTGAGAATAAAAACAGCTGGAGCTTGTTAAGGTATTTAAGCAGGGGAAAGGATAATGTACTGGGAACTACTCAGAAGAATCTGATTTGTGGTGAGGGGAGAGAGATAAAAGCTCATTTAGGAACGACATGAAAGTGCTGCATAGGTAGCTGTTTATCAGTAAATAACTCCACTGAGATTAAGAAAAGCAGTAGCTTAATAAATTAAGTAATTCCTGGTATGGTTACTGTACTGGTAACTCCCCAAAAGACTCTGGATTGCGGTGAGGGAACAGAGAAAAAAGCTCATTTAAGACCTGCACTTACGAAGGGGGTAGGCAGCTCTATATCAGTGAGTGAACATTCTGAGAATAAAAAAAGCTGGAGCTTGTTAAGGTAATTACAGAGGGGAAAGGATAATGTACTGGGAACTCCTCAGAAGAATCTGATTTGTGGTGAGGTGAGAGAAATAAAAGCTCATTTAGGAACGACATGAACATGCTGCGTAGGTAGCTGTTTATCTGTAAATATCTCCACTGAGATTAAGAAAAGCAGTAGCTTAATAAATTAAGTACGTCCTGTTATGGTTACTGTACTGGTAACTCCCCAAAAGAATCTGGATTGTGGTGAGGGAACAGAGAAAAAAGCTCATTTAGGACCTGCACTTATGAAGCGGGTAGGCATCTGTATATCAGGGAGTAAACCTTCTGAGAATAAAAACAGCTGGAGCTTGTTAAGGTAATGACACAGGGGAAAGGATAATATACTGGGAACTCCTCAGAAGAATCTGATTTGTGGTGAGGGGAGAGAGATAAAAGCTCATTTAGGAACGACATGAACATGCTGCATATGTAGCTGTTTATCAGTAAATATCTCCACTGAGATTAAGAAAAGCAGTAGCTTAATAAATTAAGTACTTCCTGGTATGGTTACTTTACTGGTAACTCCCCAAAAGAATCTGGATTGTGGTGAGGGAACAGAGAAAAAAGCTCATTTAGGACCTGCCCTTACGAAGGGGGTAGGCAGCTGTATATCAGGGAGTAAACCTTCTGAGTATAAAAACAGCTGGAGCTTGTTAAGGTAATTACACAGGGGAAAGGATAATGTACTGGGACCTCCTCAGAAGAATCTGATTTGTGGTGAGGGGAGAGAGATAAAAGCTCATTTAAGAACGACATGAAAATGCTGCATAGGTAGCTGTTTATCAGTAAATATCTTCACGGAGATTAAGAAAAGCAGTAGCTTAATAAATTAAGTCCTTCCTGGTATGGTTACTGTACTTGTAACTCCCTAAAAGAATCTTGATTGTGGTGAGGGAACAGAGAAAAAAGCTCATTTATGACCTGCACTTACGAAGGGGGTAGGCAGCTGTATATCAGGGAGTAAACCTTCTGAGAATAAAAACAGCTGGAGCTTGTTAAGGTAATTACACAGGGGAAAGGATAATGTACTGGGAACTCCTCAGAAGAATCTGATTTGTGGTGAGGGGAGAGAGAAAAAAGCTCATTTAGGAACGACATGAAAATTCTGCATAGGTAGGTGTTTATCACTAAATATCTCCACTGAGATTAAAAAAAGCAGTGTTGCACCTGGGTAACTGCAGTCGAAATCAGGACACGGGGGAAGCAAGGCGAGTGAACCAATGCATACTTTATTCCGAGAGGGCCAGGGTTTATATAGGGTTAGAAACCAATTTTAAAATTACAGGGTAAAAATCAATACAGCATGACATTTGTCTCAAATACAGAAGTGGAGGAAATTTCCTATTGTGAGGGCAGGAACTTGATACAATGCCTTTCTAATTACAGGAGGTAGTGACTACAAAGATTGTTGATATCAAAGCAAGGAATTGTATACAACCTAGGTAGAACTATAATTATCTACTAGCTACTATCTCAATCTTGACTTCTCAAGTACTTGTGAAAATAACAATGAGGAGACTTTTCTGTTTATTGTGATAATCTAACATTAAAGGCAGCTGGTCAAGCAAGTCTCCAAGCAATTCTCCAGGCAAGTCTCCTCTAGGAGACTTGCTAAGTAGGGGGAAAAAGGAGATTCTCACAACAACTGGTGGCTACCTTTGGCCCACAAACACCAGAAACTCCTTACTGGGAATGTGTTCCCAAGGGCCTATTAGTGTGCTAATGAGGCATCGGAGTAACCGTGCTGGGGCTAAATTTTTCCACTGGTTGGAGACTTTAATTCTCCAACAATTCCCCCTTTTTTATTAATTTTCCACAGCCGCTTCTCTAGAAAGTTTAAGGGCAGTTAGTAAAACATCAGAGGAATTATTCCTAGTGAAACGCTTCATTATAGCTATGATGGAACAATATCCTAAGAAAAAGACACATAACCTAAGTATCAAGGCAATAGAGGCACTTCCAACACTATGGGTAATACTTTGCCACCACCCCCTAGGGTCTAGTCCTTCTAAGGTCTGAGCTAGTCCTTGGGCTATATCATCAATAGAAGAGGCATCTGGCAATTCCTTTTGAAAAGCTTCAAAAACCTCCCTGTACAAGCTTTGTTCCCTTAACGTACCATTTAGTAGGGCTCCATCTATAAGCATTTGTATATCATTCCAATCACATTCAGAGGCATTATATTTATAAGGTGTTACACAGACATGACTAGAATTCCAATCGCAAGTCAAAAACAATCGTTGCTGTAAAGCCAGATATTTCTGTCCAAGCCAAAACACTCCTTTAACAGCTTCTATCTCATCTTGAAGGTGGGCATTTATTTCCAGCTGATGTTGTCACAGATTGTGGGAGTCCTGGTGCCACTGCACCATAAAGTCATGAGTTTGTACGGATTGTCGCAATGCGGCTCCGGATACTGCTGCAGTTGTAGCAATGGCAATCAGTCCAACCAGTCCTGCAATAATCAGTCCAATGGCACGACGACTCCTCTTCAGAAGCCGCTTAAAAAACTGCATTACTAATCCTTGTACAGGTCCTCCAGCCCAGGGACGATGCATACGAACAGGAACCCATAGGGAGTTGCGCTGGGTTAAAATCATGATCCTATCTTGACTAAAATTAAAGGTGACATTGTTATTCAAGCAAGTATACAATTTACAATTTATGCAGGTAATGGCATTCTTAGTTATGTTTATGGGGCCGACCATCAGTACTTGTGGAAAATGAACACAAGCAGAGATATTATAGGTCTTTACAACTGTGAAGTTGTAGGAGGCCGAGGATCTTTTAGATCCTGAGTAAGTCCCATTGGCCAGCAATACAGGAGCCAGAGAAGCTGCTAATTTCCAGAGATGACGTTGTGGAGGAAATAGCTTGTCTCCATGGGCGAGAGCAGGCCGGGGGTCACCAAAGCCTGCTCCAAACCACCCTAAAAGCTGTTTAGCAGACATGGCATTGGACATGTTCATAGATGAGTTATATTCAGTGCAGTTTTTCAACTACACACCAAAAGGTCCCCAATCATACCAAGTATGCTGGATTGTATTCCAAATAGTTGGAAAAAGTTCAGGTTCAGATAAGTAAAATTGTCACATTTAGGCAGGCCAGCAGGGCTAGGATAATTATCTAATTTATAGGTATGAGATCCCACAGACCAGGAAGACAATCTAATCAGCCGAGTTCTACTGGAGTTATATGAACCTCCATGCTGAATCCAATATTGATATCTAAAAGGGTAACATGGGGAACGGCCTTGACAGATAGCTTTAGAGAACTGAGAATAAGAGAAGTTAAATGATCTTTCCTCTTCCATAGGAAAGACTGGAATGCCAGACCCATAGGGGGAGAGAGTAAATTAGGAATAGATGTAAAAACAGACAGGGGCTTTTGTCCATAAGTATGGACATAAAGGAGGGTTAGAAATATAGGCCCAATACATTACCTCTGATGTAGCCCCTACAGGTTACCAGTGCACACCTGTCCATTAGAATGGCCTTATCACTTGGATGAGAATGTTTCACCCCGGTCTTGATGCACAGAGGGGTGTTTGTTGCTGGATCCACTGGAGCAGGTGCTAGAAAGATGGGCTGTCTTCTGTAGAAACATAAGCATACCCTCGCCCCTGGGTTAACTCCCCGGGACCCAATCTAGCCCAACCCCCAATCCATTCCAAACTGGCTGTGGTTTGTTTTGCATAGGCGGAGCTAGGAAGTGTCGCTCAGCTCTTGCTAAAACATCTCCTTGAGGCAAATTTAAAAAGTTAAGGACAAATAGTGCTTCTGCAATAACGGCTCGGGCTGTTTTATAAATACTTTTCATAGAAGTTGCATATCCCTCAGTACTATCCATACTCCCCCTCTTTAGTTTTTTAATTTGTGTTTTTAATGTATAATGAGCTCTTTCTACTATACCTTGACCTTGAGGATTGTATTCAATTCCTGTAACATGAAAAATGTTATGAAATTCTAAAAATTTTCGTACTTGTTTACTGGAATAAGCTGGTGCATTGTCAGTTTTTATTTGAGAAGGAATCCCCATGACTGCGAACGTTTCTAGTAAATGTTGAATGACATGAGTCCCTTTTTCCCCTGGTAGAGGAGTTGCCCAAATAAAAGAAGAATATGTATCAATGGATACATGCACATATTGTAAGCGGCCAAATTCAGGGATGTGTGTTACATCCATTTGCCAAATTTTATTAGGAGCAGTTCCTGACGTGTCAATTAATTTTTGAGGGCTACATAAATCCGAATCTCCTTGAAGAATGGAAAATAGATTAGGAATTCTGGGAATTCCTAAGGAAGGGCAAAGCCAATTGATGTCCCTAGTAACTTTTGAAAATTATTAAGAGTTTTAAACTCTTCAGTACGAATTTTTATTAATTGGGGGGTAATTACTTCTCTTCTAACTAAATATCCCAGACTTAAATGGTTCTTCTGTTTAAATGAATTTTATCAGGGGCAATTATTAAATTATACTGTTGAAAGTCTAAAGGCAAAATTTGTAACAATTTTGATACAATATTTTTATCAGGTACAGCAAATAATAAATCATTTTATTGAAAACCTGTAAAACAAACTGGAGTAGTAATTAAACAATCATCTTGATAGCCATCGTTTTCCTATATCCAACTTAAAACAAACATTTTAAATTTCATATCTCAGAATACATTTTTGATCTCAAGTCTTTTACCAAGCCTGGTTGTATTAAAAGAAATCTGGAGCCTAGGTATCACCCATTGCTTCATGCTGCTTGTTTTTCACTTCCAAATTTCTTATCTAGAAAGGCATTCTAAAACCTTTTAAAGTAGAGGCTTTCACACCTTTACCTTAGCCTGTATTTGCATAGAAAAACTGAAGCCCAGGGGGCACATTGCCTCCTGGTTGTCTGCTTTAAAAGAGCCATTTTCCTATATACAGAGAGTTAATGAAAGTTGTGTACTTCTATCCCCCATTAGTTTACATACTTTAAAATATTTACCTGATTATATGTGACTTAAGATAGTTAATCTTACTATTACAGTACAGTTTACACTTAAAAAATTTAGAACCTGATTCATTAAAGTGATACCCAAAACAATTGTAACAAGAGTACACTTAGCAGTGTGCCCCAGAATTATAACCATGAGATTTCAGAGTTAGCATATTTGCCTTTTTGATACATCCAAATTGCAAACCTGTACAGAAATCGAGTTATATCAGGTAAATAAACTTTTAACTCTCCTTTAAGATATTCCAATTTTAATCCATCCTAAGGGGCAGTTTTAGAAGTATCAGTCAAATCATACATTTTACCCTGAGGTTTCCAATGTTTATACCTGAAAACAAAAGAAATAAAAGAAAGGCCTCCATTGGCCTGTCCTATAGAATGGGCCTATCTCCATCCTACTCCTTAGAGCTTGATGAACTGCCTTGGGGCCAGCTTGCCCTCTCCCACTATGAATGGACGCCACCCTACGGCTGTCCCATCACGTGGATCGGCTAAACTGCACTTTTGTCAGTTTACCCCTCACTACTGAGGATAGGTTCAAGGGCCCATGCTAAGTTCTTATTTATTTATTTATTTTTAACCATGAATTAAAGAATTTTTAACTATAGTTCCTTTTAAAATAAAGTAATAATCCTTTAAAGCTTTTGGTAAAGCCCAAACTCGATGATCTTTTGAAGTTTAAAGTTAAACTAACCTATTTTTACATCATACATTTTTAATCTTGAACACATTCACACCCACATACATTTGTGTGCGCGCACACACACATACATACATTCACATATGTAGGTATAAATGTAAACAGAACTTAAAAGCAGTCCAAACAACTATCAGCCGTACATTTTTTAGTGGCAAAAGGTATATTTTCCAATCTTACTCTTGTAATGACCAAAACTTAAAACAAAACCTTTAATGAATGATTTTAGCATTGTTTAGTCTTATTCGCTAGGGCCTATTAGTTTTAGCAAAGTATCTTAGCATGCTAAACACTGAAGATAACTGGGTTGGGGTCCCCTGGAGTATTACTGAGTCCACCTAGCACTTGACTCTTAGTGTTTACTCTCAGGCTAAGATTAGCCTAGCCAGCTGTTTGAACTCAGCTCTTAGCAGCCTGCACTTTTTCTGCCTTCTTGCAGAAGGAGACACAGTACCTAGTAAATGTTTTGCCCATAGACATGTAAATGGACAATAGAAATAAGGGAAACAAAAGTTTATGTTTAAAACTGGTGCCAATCTCAAAGACAAAACTAGTCAAGACAAAACAGAACATAGAAACAGAGGCTTTTACGCCTTGGATGGCATGTCCAGCGTCCACAAGCTGCCAGCCAGAGTGATGGAAAGTCCATAGGGCCCTGAAAATTCTCAGGGGGATCCTCCCCAGTGGAGATTTCCATCCCCTGGCAATCAACCTGCCGAGGCCGCCCACTAGAGGACTTTTTTCCCAATTTAGCACTCCACACGAAACACAACTAATCAAACAAGGACAAAGACACATGAAACATGTAGCGCAGGCGCAAATTAAAAGTGCAATTGCAGTAAAAATTCTCTTGAGAAGTAAAAGAAAAATCACTAGTCCTTCCCCAATTCCAGGCTGATGGACTAAAACAGGGAGTGTCAGCTCCCCTGCTAGTGCCTGGTTGTAAAGAAAAGATGATGGGGAAGCCTCCTTCACTGAAAGGGAGCCATGAGACGGCCCCGTATTACAGCTGTCCTAAGTTAAGTGACCCTGGTCAATATCTTGTTAATGAGGGGGCTGTGCTACACCTCCGGTTGGAGGGGGTTGAATGACAGGAAAAGTTTGATAGCAAGAGAGAGAAGCAGAACCATAGGACTTAGATTAATTAAAGTAAAAGTGGGCTCCGCGGCCACAATTATTTGTTCTTTACTTTCACCTTCCTGACTGCCCCTGGCAGATCGAAAGAGCATCTGTAGCACTTTGACTGCACTACTGAGCTGCCTAAATTAGCATCATTCTCTGAAGGAGCATAGGTAGAGGCTGAAGGCTTATTTGATGTTAATTTTTCTTTAACAAAACTGACAGGAGATAGTTCAGGTGTTGCCATGTCTTTTAGCTCCTGCCCAATTTGAGTTTTTACCTCCCCGGACAAATTATAAGCCTTCATAGCTTTTTCCACATCAGCCTCTGGCTCAGCAGCTGATGTTATGATAGCATCAGGAGACATCATGCTCACGGCTGTATGTATTAATGCCCAAACAGACCAAAATGTAACTGGAACCTTGTCTCCACACCGATATTCATTTTCCATATTATTCTCTACTCGTTCCCAGACTTCTAAATCTAAAGTATCTCCCTCTGGGAACCATAGATTATACTCCACTACCTGTACACACTCATCTCTTTGTGAACACGAGACCATAGCTCCGTCCCGTTTCAATACATGGTGGATAAAATTAGAAAATGGAGTTGGTTTAGCTTGTCCCATAACCCCGTAATTTTTTAAGAATAGGAGCTCACCACACAGATCCCTTGTCTCCTGTGAATTACACACAGATCCCTTGTCTCCTGTGAATTAAAAATATCTCTCACCTCACTCGAGAGCTCGGCAGTTCCGCAATCTCCTGTGGATCAATTGTCAGGTCCCTGGGTCCGGACGCCAGATGTTGAACCTGGGTAACTGCAGTCGAAATCAGGACACGGGGGATGCAAGGCGAGTGAACCAATGCATACTTAATTCCAAGAGGGCCAGGGTTTATATAGGGTTAGAAACCAATTTTACAATTACAGGGTAAAAGATCAATACAGCATGACATTTGTCTCAAATACAGAAGTGGAGGAAATTTCCTATTGTGAGGGCAGGAACTTGATACAATGCCTTTCTAATTACAGGAGGTAGTGACTACAAAGATTGTTGATATCAAAGCAAGGAATTGTATACAACCTAGGTAGAACTATAATTATCTACTAGCTACTATCTCAATCTTGACTTCTCAAGTACTTGTGAAAATAACAATGAGGAGACTTTTCTGTTTATTGTGATAATCTAACATTAAAGGCAGCTGGTCAAGCAAGTCTCCAAGCAAGTCTCCAGGCAAGTCTCCTCTAGGAGACTTGCTAAGAAGGGGGAAAAAGGAGATTCTCACAACAACTGGGGGCTACCTTTGGCCCACAAACACCAGAAACTCCTTACTGGGAATGTGTTCCCAAGGGCCTATTAGTGTGCTAATGAGGCATCGGAGTAACAGTGGCGGGGCTAAATTTTTCCACAGGTTGGAGACTTTAATTCTCAAACAAAGCAGTAGCTTAATAAATTAAGTACTTCCTGGTATGGTTACGGTACTGGAAACTCCCCAAAAGAATCTGGATTGTGGTGAGGGAACAGAGAACAAAGCTCAATTAGGACCTGCACTTACGAAGGGGGTAGGAAGCTGTATATCACGGAGTAAACCTTCTGAGTATAAAAACAGCTGGAGCTTGTTAAGGTAATTACACAGGAGAAAGGATAATGTACTGGGAACTCCTCAGAAGAATGTGATTTGTGGAGAGGGGAGAGAGATAAAAGCTCATTTAGGAACGACATGAACATGCTGCGTAGGTAGCTGTTTATCAGAAAATATCTCCACTGAGATTACGAAATGCAGTAGCTTAATAAATTAAGTACTTCCTGGTATGGTTACTGTACTGGTAACTCCCCAAAAGAATCTGGATTGTGTTGAGGGAACATAGAAAAAAGCTCATTTAGGATCTGCACTTACAAAGGGGGTAGGCAGCTGTATATCAGGGAGTATCCCTTCTGAGAATAAAAACAGCTGGATCTTGTTAAGGTAATTACACAGGGGAAAAATAATGTACTGGGGACTCCTCAGAAGAATGTGATTTGTGGTGAGGGGAGAGAGATAAATGCTCACTTACAAACGACATGAAAATGCTGCATAGGTAGCTGTTTATCAGTAAATATCTCCACGGAGATTAAGAAAAGCAGTAGCTTAATAAATTAAGTCCTTCCTGGTGTGGTCACTGTACTGGTAACTCCCCAAAAGAATCTGGATTGTGGTGAGGGAACAGAGAAAAAAGCTCATTTAGGACCTGCACTTACGAAGGGGGTAGGCAGCTGTATATCAGGGAGTAAACCTTCTGAGAATAAAAACAGCTGGAGCTTGTTAAGGTAATTACACCGGGGAAAGGATAATGAACTGGGAACTCCTCAGAAGAATTTGATTTGTGGTGAGGGGAGAGAGATAAAAGCTCATTTAGGAACGACATGAAAATGCTGCATAGGTATCTGTTTATCAGTAAATATCTCCACTGAGATTAAGAAAAGCAGTATCTTAATAAATTAAGTACTTCCTGGTATGGTTACTGTACTGGTAACTCCCCAAAAGAATCTGGATTGTGGTGAGGTAACAGAGAACAAAGCTCATTTAGGACCTGCACTTACGAAGGGGGTAGGCAGCTGTATATCAGGGAGTATCCCTTCTGAGAATAAAAACAGCTGGAGCTTGTTAAGGTAATTACACAGGGGAAAGGATAATGTACTGGGAACTCCTCAGAAGAATCTAATTTGTGGTGACGGGAAAGAGATAAAAGCTCATTTAGGAACGAAATGAACATGCTGCATAGGTAGCTGTTTATCAGTAAATATCTCCACTGAGATTAAGAAAAGCAGTAGCTTAATAAATTAAGTACTTCCTGGTATGGTTACTGTACTGGTAACTCCCCAAAAGAATCTGGATTGTGGTGAGGGAACAGAGAAAAATGCTCATTTAGGACCTGCAATTACGAAAGGGGTAATCAGCTGTATATCAGGGAGTAAAACTTCTGAGTATAAAAACAGCTGGAGCTTGTTAAGGTAATTTCACAGGGGAAAGGATACTGTACTGGGAACTCCTCAGAAGAATCTGATTTGTGGTGAGGGCTGAGAGATAAACGCTCATTTACGAACGACGAAAATTCTGCATAGGTATCTGTTTATCAGTAAATATCTCCACTGAGATTAAGAAAAGCAGTAGCTTAATAAATTAAGTACTTCCTGGTATGGTTACTGTACTGGTAACTCCCCAAAAGAATCTGGATTGTGGTGAGGGAACAGAGAAAAAAGCTCATTTAGGACCTGCACTTACGAAGGGGGTAGTCAGCTGTATATCAGGGAGTAAACCTTCTGAGAATAAAAACAGCTGGAGCTTGTTAAGGTAATTACACAGGGGAAAGGATAATGTACTGGGAACTCCTCAGAAGAATCTGATTTGTGGTGAGGGGAGAGAGATAAACGCTCATTTAGGAACGACATGAAAATGCTTCATAGGTAGCTGTTTATCAGTAAATATCTCCACTGAGATTAAGAAAAGCAGTAGCTTAATAAATTAAGTACTTCCTGGTATGCTTACTGTACTGGTAACTCCACAAAAGAATCTGGATTGTGGTGATGGAACAGAGAAAAAAGCTCATTTAGGACCTGCACTTACGAAGGGGGTAGGCAGCTGTATATTAGGGAGTAAACCTTCTTTTTTTTTTATTTTTTTTATTATTAATTAAGCAAAAAAATTTTTTTTACAAGGTGTTTTGCACCGAGGGTACAGTTACATAGTAGGGCAGTGTGTACATTTCTTGTGATATCTTACAACCTGTTTTTCCATCCCTTGTCTAGGTCAGGTAGACCCATATGCAATTTACAATGTATCAAGCACATATACAGTGTTCACAGACTTGGTCTCTACTGTCTCTCCATCTCCCTTTGTTAACAGTCATATATCAGGGAGATCATGCCCCTTTGTTTTCTGTGTTCTAGGCTTGTCTCGCTCAACATTATTTGTTCGAGTACTGACCATTTCCCTGCGAATAACAATATTTCACCATTCCTATTCGCTATGTAGTATTCCATTGTGTATAAGTACCATATTTTTTGGATCCATTCATCTGTGGAGGGGCATCTGGGTTGTTTCCACATTTTGGCTATTGTGAATTGTGCCGCAATAAACATGGAAGTACAAATGTCCTTTTGATATCTTGGGTTTTGCTGTTTAGGATAGATGCCTAGGAGTGGTATGGCTGGGTCATAGGGTAGGACTATATTGATCTTTTTGAGAAACCTCCATACTGTTCTCCAAAGTGGTTGTACTAATTTGCACTCCCACCAACAATGGAGAAGGGTTCCTCTTTCCCCACAGCCCCTCCAGCATTTGTTGTTTCCTGAGTTCAGAGTATAGGCCATTCTAACTGGGGTGAGGTGGTATCTCAGGGTTGTTTTTATTTGCATTTCCTTTACTAGCAGGGATGTTGAGCATTTCCTCATGTGTTTCTTTGCCATTTTTATATCTTCTCTTGTGAAGTCTCTTTTTTAGCTCTTTTGCCCATTTCCTAATAGGTTTATTGGGCTTGGAGGGGCTTAGTTTTTTGAGTTCTCTGTAGATGACAGATATCAGGCCTTTGTCTGTTGCTGTGCTGGTAAATATCCTTTCCCATATCGTTGGCTGTCTTTCTATTTTGGTGGCTATGACCTTAGCTGTGCAGAAACTTTTTAATTTGTAGTAGTCCCATTTGTTGAGTCTTTCCCCTATTTGTTGTGCCCCTGGGACTCTATTCAGGAAGTTCCTTCCTGTGCCTATAAGTTCTAGTGTCTTTCCTACTCTGTCCTTCAGTAGTTTCAAGGATTCAGGTCTGATGTTGAGGTCCTTGATCCATTTTGAGTTGATCTTGGTGCATGGTGATAGGCTTGGGTCTACTTTGAGTTTTCTGCATATGGCTGCCCAGTTCTCCCAGCACCAGTAGTTGAAGAGGCTATGTTTATTCCATTGTATGTCTTTAGCTCCTTTGTCGAATATCAGTTGGCTGTAAGAGTGCGGTTTTATTTCTGGGTCTTCAATTCTAATCCACTGGTCTTCCGATCTGTTTTTATACCAATACCATGCTGTTTTTGTTATGATGGCCTTGTAGTAGAGCTTGAAGTCTGGTATGGTGATACCTCCTGCACTATGTTTTTTGCCTAGAATTGCTTTGGCTATTCTAGGTTTTTTGCTGTTCCATATGAATTTATGGACTGGTTTCTCTATTTCAGTGAAGAATGTGGCTGGGATTTTGATTGGTATTGCATTGAATTTGTATAACAATTTGGGCAATATGGCCATTTTCACTATATTGATTCTGCCTACCCATGAGCATGGGAGGTCTTTCCATCTCCTTGTGTCTTCTTTGATTTCCCTTATTAGATTTTTGTAGTTTTCATTGAATAGGTCCGTCACGTCCTTGGTTAAGTTGATCCCTAGGTACTTTATTCTTTTTTTGGCTACTGTAAATGGAATTGTTTCCATAATTTCCTTTTCTGTTTGTCTATTGCTGGTGTACAGAAAAGCTGCTGACTTTTGTGGATTGATTTTGTATCCTGCTACTTTGCCAAATTGGTTTATTAGATGTAGGAGTTTGGGTACTGAGTTTTTTGGGTCCTTGAGATATAAGATCATGTCGTCTGCGAATAGGGATAACTTGATTTCTTCCTTGCCGACGTGGATCCCTTTGATGTCCTCCTCTTGCCTTATTGCTATGGCTAGGGATTCCAGCACTATGTTGAACAGAAGTGGGGAGAGTGGGCATCCTTGTCTTGTTCCTGTGTTTAGGGGGAATGATTTAAGTTTCTCTCCATTTAATATGATATTAGCAGTTGGTCTGTTGTATATGGCTTTTATTGTTTTGAGGAATGTTCCATCTATTCCTGTTCTCTCCAAAGCTTTTAATAGGTATGGATGTTGTATTTTGTCGAAGGCTTTTTGGGCATCAACTGAGATAACAATGTGATTCTTGATTTTAGTTCTGTTTATGTGGTGAATTACATTGATTGATTTACGGATGTTGAACCATCCTTGTGACTGAGGGATGAAGCCTACTTGGTCATGATGTATGATATTCTTAATCAGTTTCTGGATCCTGTTAGCTAATATTTTATTGAGAAGCTTTGCATCTGTGTTCATTAGTGATATTGGTCTGTAGTTCTCTTTTTTTGTTGGATCTTTGCCTGGTTTGGGGATGAGTATGATATTAGCTTCATAGAATGAGTTTGGAATTTCTCCCTCCGTTTCTATTTCGCGGAAGAGTTTGAGGAGTATTGGAATTAGCTCCTCACTAAAGGTTTTGTAGAATTCATTGGTGAATCCATCTGGGCCTGGGCTTTTCTTAGTAGGGAGGTTCTTGATTACCTCTTGTATCTCACTGTAAGTTATTGGTTTATTTAGTTGATTTATTTCTTCTTGGTTCAGTTTGGGCAGTTTGTACTTCTCTAAGAATTGATCCATTTCTGTAAAATTATTGTTTTTTGCTGAGTAGAGGTTTTGGAAATAGCTCCTTATGATTGTTTGAATATCGTGTGTACTTGTCGTAATTTTTCCTGTGGAGTCCCTGATTTTACGAATATGAGTCTCTTCTCTTCTTTTTTTTTGTGAGTCTTGCAAGGGGCCTGTCAATTTTGTTTATTTTCTCAAAGAACCAGCTTTTAGTCTTATTTATTTGTTGAATGGTCTTTCTATTTTCAATCAGATTTATCTCTTCTTTAATCTTTGTAATCTCTCCCCTCCTAGTCCTTTTAGATTCTGTCATTTCTTGTTTTTCCAGTTGTTTTAGTTTCATCGTGAGGGTATTCACCTGCTCTGCTTCCATTCTTTTAATGTGGGTACTGAGTGCAATGATCTTGCCCTTCAGTACTGCCTTAGCTGTGTCCCATAGGTTTCTTTGTGATGTGTTTTCTTTGTCATTGTGGCTTATGAATTCCTTGATTTCATCTTTAATTTGATCTGTGGCCCAAGTGTTGGATAGCAGCGTGGGGTTTAGCCTCCAAGAGTGTGTATAGGCTCTGTGGTATCCTTTGTTGTTGAGGGTTACCTTTAATCCACTGTGATCAGATATAATACATGGGATGATGTCAATACTTTTGTATTTGCTGAGGTTCTTTGTGTGGGCTATGACGTGGTCTATTTTGGAATATGATCCATGGGCTGCTGAAAAGAAGGTGTATTGTGTCTCTGTAGGGTGGAAGGTTCTATATAGGTCTGTTAGATCCATTTGGGAAATGGTGTTATTTAGGTCCTCAGCTCCCTTACTAATCCTCTGGGTGTTGGATCTGTCTCTTGGAGAGAGAGGAGTATTAAAGTCACCCACTATGATTGTGTTTGCATCTATCTTGCTCTGTAATTCTGTGAGAATTTGCTTGACATATGTCGGGCCTCTTTTGTTCGGTGAGTATACATTTATCACTGTGATGTCTTGATTCTGGATTTTTCCTTGTATTAATATGTAGTGTCCTTCTTTGTCTTTTTGAGTGGACTTTAAAGAGAAGTCCAGCTTGTCTGAGATCAGAATGGCTACACCTGCCGTTTTGGTGGGTGCATTTGCTTGGTAGATCATGGTCCATCCTTTCATTCGAAGCCTGTTTTTGTCCCTTGCTGTAAGGTGGGTCTCTTGTAGACAGCAGATGTCAACTTTTTGTTTGCGGATCCATTCTGCCAGTCTGCTCCTCTTAATCGGGGAGTTTAAGCCATTTATATTTAAAGAGATCAAGGATAAGGGTGTTTTTTCTCCTTCCATTTTCTTGTTGGGCTGTTTTTTCCTGTTTTTTTTTTTTCTTCTTCTTGTCTTTAGTGAGCTGGTCTTTCTGCTGGACTTTGGCTATTGAAGTTGCTTTCTGATTCTGTCTGTGTGTCTTTTACGATCTCTGTTGGGTGGGCTTCCCCTCTTAATATTCGCTGTAGGGCTGGTTTTTTATTCACATACTCCTTTAGCTCCTCTTTGGTGTGGAAAGATCTGGTTCTCCCTTCGAATGTGAACTCCAGTTTCGCTGGATATTTGATCCGAGGTTGTAAGTTGTTATTCTGAAGTACTTGGATAGTGTTCTTCCACTCACTTCGAGCTTGGTAAGTTTGTGTGGATAAGTCGGATGTTATTCGAATCCTCTTCCCATTGAAAAAAGTTTCCTTCTTCGCTTTGGCTGAATTCAGAATTTGCTCTTTAATCTTGAGGTCTGTAGTCTTGAATATTATGTGCCTTGGGGTGGTTTTCCTGGGGTCTGGCCTGCCAGGTGTCCTATAGGCTTCGGTTACCTGGATGGGGTCCCCTGTGAGATTGGGGAAGTTTTCTGCAATAACTTTATTGAGGACATGGTTAAGCCCTCTGCTCTGATATTCGGCTCCTTCTTCTATTCCAATTATGCGCAGATTATATCTCTTGTCTTTGTCCATTAGTTCCTGGATTAATCTTCCCTGAAGCTTCACCTTTTCTTGGAGTGTGGTCATTTTCTGGTTGTTGTCAGCTGCTTCATCGTCCAGGCGAGAGATTCTGGATTCCATATGGTCAACTCTTTGTGTTATGGTTTCAATTGCGGAGTTTATGGATGTCAGAGAGCTATTCATGGTTGTCATATCAGCTCTGATCGTGGAAATTTCTTCCTTTAAAGAGTTGTATTTTAAATCTATTTTTTCATGCATTTCAATTCTCAGGGTGTGGAGATTTTCTTTAAAGGCGGCTTGCATTGTATCCATTTTTGCTTCCATTTCTTTAAACGAGGCTTGCATTGTATCCAGTTTTGCTTCCATTTCTTTCTTAGCTTCCTGGGTGTCCTTCCAGATTTCCGCTCTAAACTCCTGGAATTGTTTTCTGATTTCATTTCTGACACTTTCGATCATTCCTGTTAACATGGCCTCATTTGCTTTTTTATTCTCCATCTCCTCTTCAGTCGAGCTGCTTTTTGGAGCTGGCGAGGTGGCTTGTCCTTTGATGAACTGAGTTATGTTTCTTTGTGATTTGCGCATCTGGAGGTGTGTGTAGGTCTTCCCTCCCTTCTGTGTAGGCGTGTCTACGGCAGCAGGTGCTGTCGCTGTGGCCCCGCCCACCGGTGTAGGGCACGCCTACCAGAGCGGGCGCTTTCGCCGGGGCCCTGCCCTCCTGTGCACTGTGAGACCCCTACAACAGGCACTTTAGCGGGGTCTGCCTCCCAGAGCGAGCCCTGGGTTGTTGGGTTGTGCTTGCGCCCTCCCGCGAGTCCGTTGGGGGGGGGGGGAGGCAGTATGTGTGGGGCCCAGTGGGATCGACTGTCCGGGTGTGGCTTGGCACCCTCAGACCTCGCCTCCGCTGCGAGGGGGGGGACGTGATCAGGCTCAGGTGATCCTGCTGGGCTGGTATTGCCCACCAGCGCCTGTGATTTTAGTTGGAAGAGTCCGCAAGGTCCAGGCGCCTCGGGTGGGGCTTGCCCTGCCGGCCGTCCCACGACCCCTGTTGGGAAGGGGACGGGGCCGGTTCTGCCAGTTCAGGAACCTTTGGGGGCTTGGGGCTGTTCCGCCCTTCCCCTGCAAGACTGGCTTCCCAGCGCATGATGGGAGCTTCCCACCTGATTTGGGGAGTTCTTTGTTCCCACGGGAGTGGGGAGGGGGAGGGAGGGAGATATATCTTCTTTGTCGGGCTTGGGTCTCCCGTTGGGGGAAGGGATTATGGGGGACTCACTTTTGCTGCTTTGTGTGTGTGTCCCGCGCAGCCGTTGGCCCTTCAGGGGTTAGCGAAGTGTTGTGGTGGCTTCCCCCGTTCCCTCTTTCTGCCGCGCTGGGTTCCCTTGTCCGAATCCGGTGTGGACCCGAACTTCTCGTCGCTGCAGGTGTGTGTCTTGCTCCGCACCCTGCCTTGTGTCCGTGGGGTCTCCCGCTATATGGATTCTGCGCTCCTGGCAACCTGTCTGCCGATCGCCGGGTTCCCCTTTCCCAGCCTGGCCCTGTTTGGGCAGGGTCGGCTGGTGGGGGGAGGGTGCCCCGGTGAATCTCCGGCTCCGTGTAGGTTATCGGTTCTTCTTTTTTGCTCCTTTTTTTTTCCTGCATTTCTCCACTGCTTCTGGATGCTGGTTTTGCTGGGTTCTTGGTGGGGTGTTGGGGGTTGTAGTTCCCAGCTCGCTATTCAGTCGGTGCGAGTCGGGGTTACTCTAAACCTTCTGAAAATAAAAACACCTTGAGTTTGTTAAGGTAATTACACAGGGGAAAGGATAATGTACTGGGAACTCCTCAGAAGAATCTGATTTGTGGTGAGGGGAGAGAGATAAAAGCTCATTTAGGAACCACATGAACATGCTGCGGAAGGTAGCTGTTTATCAGTAAATATCTCCACTGAGATTAAGAAAAGCAGTAGCTAAAAAAAGTAAGTACTTCCTGGTATGGTTACTGTACTGGTCAATCCCGAAAAGAATCTGGATTGTGGTGAGAGAACAGAGAAAAAAGCTCATTTAAGACCTGAATTTACGAAGGGGGTAGGCAGCTGTATATCAGGGAATAAACCTTCTGAGGATAAAAACAGCTGGAGCTTGTTAAGGAAATTACACAGGGGAAAGGATAATGTACAGGTAACTTCTCAGAAGAATCTGATTGGTTTGAGGGGAGAGAGATAAAAGCTCATTTAGGAACGACATGAGCAAGCTGCGTAGGTAGTTGTTTATCAGTAAATATCTCCACTGAGATTAAGAAAAGCAGTAGCTTAATAAATTAAGTACTTCCTGGTATGGTTACTGTACTGGTAACTCCCCAAAAGAATCTGGATTGTCGTGAGGGAACAGAGAATAAAGCTCATTTAGGACCTGCATTTACGAAGGAGGTAGGCAGCTGTATATCAGGGAGTATCCCTTCAGAGAATAAAAACAGATGGAGCTTGTTAAGGAAATTACACAGGGGAAAGGATAATGTACTGGGAACTCCTCTGAAGAATCTGATTTGTGGTGAGGGGAGAGAGATAAAAGCTCATTTAGGAACGACATGAACATGCTGCGTAGGTAGCTGTTTATCAGTAAATATCTCCACTGAGATTAAGAAAAGCAGTAGCTTAATAAATTAAGCACTTCCTGGTATGGTTACTGTACTGCTAACTCCCCAAAGAATCTGGATTGTGGTGAGGGAACAGAGAAAAAAGCTCATTTAGGACCTGCACTTACGAAGCTGGTAGGCAGCTGTATATCAGGGAGTAAACCTTCTGAGAATAAAAGCAGCTGGAGCTTGTTAAGGTAATTACACAGGGGAAAGGATAATGTACTGGGAACTCCTCAGAAGAATCTGAATTGTGGTGAGGGGAGAGAGATAAAAGTTCATTTACGAACGACATGAACATGCTGCATAGGTATCTGTTTATCAGTAAATATCTCAAATGAGATTAAGAAAAGCAGTAGCTTAATAAATTAAGTACTTCTTGGTATGCTTAAATGTACTGGTAACTACCCAAAAGAATCTGGATTGTGGTGAGGGAACAGAGAAAAAAGCTCATTTAGGACTTGAACTTACGAAGGGGGTAGGCAGCTGTATATCAGGGAGTAAACCTTCTGAGAATAAAAGCAGCTGGAGCTTGTTAAGGTAATTACACAAGGGAAAGGATAATGTACTGGGAACTCCTCAGAAGAATCTGATTTGTGGTGAGGGGAGAGAGATAAAAGTTCATTTACGAACGACATGAACATGCTGCATAGGTATCTGTTTATCAGTAAATATCTCCACTGAGATTAAGAAAAGCAGTAGCTTAATAAATTAAGTACTTCCTGGTATGCTTACTGTACTGGTAAATCCCCAAAAGAATCTGGATTGTGGTGAGGGAACAGAGAAAAAAGCTCATTTAGGACTTGATCTTACGAAGGGGGTAGGCAGCTGTATATCAGGGAGTAAACCTTCTGAGAATAAAAACAGCTGGAGCTTGTTAAGGTAATTACACAGGGGAAAGGATAATGTACTGGGAACTCCTCAGAAGAATCTGATTTGTGGTGAGGGGAGAGAGAAAAATGCTCATTTAGGAACGACATGTAAATGCTGCATAGGTAGCTGTTTATCAGTAAATATCTCCACTGAGATTAAGAAAAGCAGTAGCTTAATAAATTAAGTACTTCCTGGTATGGTTACTCTACTGGTAACTCCCAAAAAGAATCTGGATTGTGGTGAGGGAACAGAGAAAAAAGCTCATTTAGGACCGGCACTTACGAAGGGGGTAGGCAGCTGTATATCAGAGAGTATCCCTTCTGAGAATAAAAACAGCAGGAACTTGTTAAGGTAATTACACAGGGGAAAGGATAATGTACTGGGAACTCCTCAGAAGAATCTGATTTGTGGTGAGGGGAGAGAGATAAAAGCTCATTTAGGAACGACTTGAAAATGCTGCGTAGGTAGCTGTTTATCAGTTAATATCTCCACTGAGATTAAGAAAAGCAGTAGCTTAATAAAATAAGTACATCCTGGTATGATTACTGTACTGGTAACTCCCCAAAAGAATCTGGATTGTGGTGAGGGAACAGAGAAAAAAGCTCATTTAGGACCTGCAATTACGAAGGGGGTAGGCAGCTGTATATCAGGGAGTATCCCTTCTGAGAATAAAAACAGCTGGAGCTTGTTAAGGTAATTACACAGGGGAAAGGATAATATACTGGGAACTCCTCAGAAGAATCTGATTTGTGGTGAGGGGAGAGAGATAAAAGCTCATTTAGGAACGACATGAACATGCTGTGTAGGTAGCTGTTTATCAGTAAATATCTCCACTGAGATTAAGAAAAGCAGTAGCTTAATAAATTAAGTACATCCTGGTATGGGTACTGTACTGGTAACTCCCCAAAAGAATCTGGATTGTGGTGAGGGAACAGAGAAAAAAATTTCATTTAGGACCTGCACTTACAAAGGGGGTAGGCAGCTCTATATCAGGGAGTATCCCTTCTGAGAATAAAAACAGCTGGAGCTTGTTAAGTTAATTACACAGGGGAAAGGATAATGTACTGGGAACTCCTCAGAAGAATCTGATTTGTGGTGACGGGAGAGAGATAAAAGCTCATTTAGGAACGACATGAAAATGCTGCATAGGTAGCTGTTTATCAGTAAATATCTCCACTGAGATTAAGAAAAGCAGTAGCTTAATAAATTAAGTACTTCCTGGTATGGGTACTGTACTGGTAACTCCCCAAAAGAATCTGGATTGTGGTGAGGGAACAGAGAAAAAAGCTCATTTGGGACCTGCACTTACGAAGGGGGTAGGCAGCTGTATATCAGGGAGTATCCCTTCTGAGAATAAAAACAGCTGGAGCTTGTTAAGGTAATTACACAGGGGAAAGGATAATGTACTGGGAACTCCTCAGAAGAATCTGATTTGTGTTGAGGGGAGAGAGATAAAAGCTCATTTAGGAACGACATGAACATGCTGCGTAGGTAGCTGTTTATCAGTAAATATCTCCACTGAGATTAAGAAAAGCAGTAGCGACTTCCGGGGAAGACGGCGGAGGAACGGCTGAGCCCTGCAGAGCTCCCTCCAATATCGTAGTTTTCTCACCTCATAGAAACTGTTTCTCTGAGAAAGACAGCCAAAGTAAGTTCTAATAGTACAGGGATTCTGAACAGGAAGGGAAAATCGACTTTGCTGGTCTGAAAACACAGTTTTGAGCTCCGGGCGCTGTCCCGCCGCGGCGCCAGCGCAGGCTCCGGCACAGTGCCAGGCACAGCCCCCCGCACTCCGCGCAGCTAAAGCGAGAAATACTCCAGAGGGCAGCCGAGCACGGAGGACCTGACATCGCAGAGAAAGCGTGAGTACCCCGCAAAAAAAAAAAAATTAAAATTATTCTCGCTTGTGCCTACAGTCCAGCTTCTGGAAGGCACCCCTGTCCCCACCGCCAGAGCAAAGCGCCATCTTTGCCACTGGCGTAGGGTCAGACCCGACTGGAACTGAAGCGGGCCTGGGGAAAGCGAGGCCAAAAAAGCCATCTTTGAAAAGGGCAGGAGGGGCGGAATCAGTGAGACCCAGTTATGCCCAGAAGAACGCCCCCTGCCCTGGCGGGAGGGGAGTCCGGGGATTATCCAGAGATGCCCCGCCCTGCCCGCCAGAACTTCTAAACTTAAAGCAAAAGGTGGGAGCAGCTACCAGGGGCACGGAAACAACAGAAGGAGGAACAAACAGTTCCGGGGACAGCTAAATGGTCCCGTCACAGAGGAAACTAATTCCCAGCCCAAAACGGAGCTGCATTCCATAGCTACCTATGCCAAAGAGGCCTCCTCCCTCAGGCAAGCAACTCTTAGTGGAGCAAAACATGCCAGAGGCTCCACGCTCTGCTGAGTTCACAGTCTAGTCAAGTCCAGGCATCAAAGGCAGCGGCCCCACAGCAGACAGAGGAGCCACAGTTCCTGTGACTGCCCACGTCCCCATCGACAGAGGACGCCCAAGGCCTGCCTGCAAGCTGTGCGAACCTCAGAGACCCACGATTGCACCAACAGGGGAGAAGGTCAGAACAGATCCACCCCTTGCCAACTGAAATCAAGTCAAACCAGCCAATCAGGAAAATAGACTGCAGTCCATTGCAGGGAAACCAGAGACTGGTTTCTTTTTCTTTTCAAACATTTTTCTTAACTTTTCTTTTAACTTTTCTTTTTAATTTTTTCACACCTGAAACATCATTGGCTGTTTTTTTTTGTTTTTTTGTTTTTTTTGTTTGTTTTCCATTTTTACTGGTTTGTTTTATCAAGTTTTTTTTGTGTTTGTTTATTTGCTTGGGTTGTCCCTTTTCTGTTATTTTCCTTTTTATTTACTTATGCTTCCTTGTTAAATAATTTTTCTCTGTTTTGTGTATCTGTCTTCCAGTATTTTTACTTCATTTCTCTCGTTGCGTCCTCTTCCTTTAAAAATTACTTTCCTATAAATAACACCTACACCCTTTTCTGCTAACTCTCCAGTGTCTGTCATTTTATCAATGTGCTTTCTACTGATTCTACTCTTCTCCACATTTCCACGTCACTGAAACTAAACCAAAATCACCACCACCCCCTCAATACACTTTACTCTATTCTCTTTACTACCTCCAACTTACCCTCCTGACTTACTGCCTGGACCTCCAGGCTCCATTGACTCCTGGTTATTGGATAGAGGATATCCCAGCTTAATACGAGTGAATCAAAGGGGTTCATAGAGAAAGCCAGTCCTAAAAGAACTTAATATAAAAACAAGAATTGCGTATAAGGTTGTAACAGTAAATAAGTAACTACTGAATACAGGGCCCAGGATCAGATGTTATATTGAAATTGTATTCTTTAGGAACACCAAATCTAACTTTATAGACAGGTATACAAGTTATCTGTATATAATTGTGAAATTGTAAGATTTACACAACAGTACTTAGTAAGGGCTGCTTTGGGTCTTAAACAGTGCTCACAGGTGCTGGTAGACTGGCATTCCCAATTCAAATGGGCAGAAGAAACACAAGAAAGATGGCAAATAATGAAGTCTTATCCCCCACCCAAAACAAGCAGGAAGCAGAGCAGTCAATCAAAAACATAGAAGAAAACCCCCAAAATGCTCTACAAAGTTTACTGATAAACATGATAAATGAAAAGTTTGAATCTCTTCAGTCAATTATGTTAGAGCATGAGGAGGCAAAGCAAAAATTAATGGAGAATTTCATGGCATCCACAAATAGAAAGATAAGTGAGCTTCAAGAGTCAAATGAAAAGATAGCTACCCAACTTAAAGATTTGAGAGACAACACTCAAAACCAAAGTAATGAAGTTAATGAAGTAAAGAAGTCCATACAGGACCTAAGAAATGACATGGAAATCATCAGGAAAGACCAGTCAGAAGGAAAAGAGATTCAAAATCAAGTAGCTAGCCTACAGTCCCGACTAACTGAAGCAGAGGATCGAATCTCAGGAGCTGAAGATTCCTTAGATTCTATGGAGAAAGATCAAAAATCAATACAAATCCAGTCCAAGCAACAAAACAGATCGCTACAGGAGATTCAAGACACAATCAGGAAGCCCAATTTAAGGATAATAGGTATTGAGGAAAACTTGGAGAAAGAGGTTAATGGGATAGGCAACCTATTTAACAGAATATTAGCTGAGAACTTCCCAAACATCCAGAAGGAAAGGCCTATACAGATACAAGAAGCATTTAGAACCCCAAATCGACCAGACCAGAATAGGACTTCCCACCGACACATTGTGATCAAAACAGCTTCAGCAGAGTGCAAGGAAAAAATACTCAAAGCTGTTAGGGCAAAGAAAACAATCACATATAAAGGAAAAGCAATCAGAATTACCCCGGACTTCTCAGCAGAGACCATGAAAGCAAGGAGAGCCTGTAATGAAGTATACCAAACTCTAAATAAAAATAACTACCAACCAAGAATTCTGTACCCCGCCAAACTCTCCTTCATAGCCGAAGGTCAAACAAAAGTCTTCCACAATAAGGAAAAACTGAAACAATATATCTCCACCAAACCAGCTTTACACAAAATCCTTAAAGATGTACTATACAGGGAAAATAATCAAGATCCCAACACAGACAGAGAAATGAACCCTAATTAGTAAACACTAGATCAAGAAATGGGAAGACACAGCTTTAAACAAGACAGTGATAATGAAAGGAACAAACGATCACCTCTCAATCCTAACTGTCAACATTAATGGACTTAATTCTCCAATCAAACGACATAGGCTCATAACTTGGATCAAAAATCAAGATCCATCTTTCTGCTGCCTCCAAGAGACACATCTATCCAGCAAAAGTAAACATCTTCTAAAAGTGAAAGGCTGGAAACAAATCTATCAAGCAAATGGCCCCCATAAGCAGGCTGGAGTTGCAATCCTAGTATCAGACAAAATTGACTTCAAATTAAAAAAGGTAAGAAGAGACAAAGATGGTTACTACATACTAGTAAAAGGATCTCTCCAACAGGAAGAAATAACCATTCTAAATATCTACACGCCAAATGCAGGAGCACCCAACTTCATCAAACAAACACTACTGGCTCTAAAAACATTCATAGACCCAAACACAATGATAGTGGGGGACTTTAACACTCCACTATCACCTCTGGACAGATCAACACGCCAAAAACTGAACAAAGAAACCACAGAACTAAACAATTGCATAGACCAACTAGACTTAATCGACATCTACAGAATATTCCACCCAGCAAGGACAGAATACACATTCTTTTCGGCAGCACACGGAACATTCTCCAAAATAGATCACATCTTAGGGCACAAAGAAAATCTGTACAAATTCAGAAGTATCAAAATCATTCCCTGCATTCTTCCAGACCACAATGGAATAAAATTAGAGCTCAACTCATTCAGCCACCACAGAAAATCCCACAATTCATGGAGACTAAAGAACACACTGCTGAACCATCAGTGGATCATTGAAGAAATTAAAACAGAAATTCAAATGTTTATGGACTTCAACCAAGTTGAGGGCACAAAGTACCAGCTCCTTTGGGACACAGCAAAGGCAGTACTCAGAGGAAAATTTATATCTCTGAGTACATACATCAACAAACTGGAGAAACAGCAACTCAGTAATTTAAGGAAGCACCTTAATTTTCTGGAGAGAGAACAGCAAGCCAAACCCCAAGTCAATAGACGGAAGCAAATAATTAAAATCAAATCAGAATTAAATCAATTAGAGACGAAAAAAACCATCGAAAGAATCAACAAAACAAAGAGTTGGTTCTTTGAAAAAATCAACAAGATAGACAGACCCCTGGCAAACCTGACCAAAGAACGAAGGCAGCACACTCAAATAAACAAGATAAGAGATGAAACAGGTAGCATCACCACAGAAATAACCGAAATTCAGAAAATAATAAGGGACTATTTTGCAAACCTTTATGCCAACAAATTCGAGAACTTGGAAGAAATGGATGATTTCCTAGAAAAAATTGATACCCCCCAACTCAACTATGAAGACTTAAACCTTCTAAACAGACCCATATCCAGTATTGAAATAGAAACAGCAATAAATGATCTCCCATCCAAGAAAAGCCCAGGTCCAGATGGATTCACCGCAGAATTCTACAAGGCCTTCAAAACACAACTCACTCCAATATTTCTCAAACTCTTCAATGAAATTGAAAGAGAACGTTCACTGCCAGACTCATTTTATGAAGCCAGTATAACCCTCATCCCAAAACCAGGCAGAGACTCATCACGAAAAGAGGACTACAGACCAATCTCCCTGATGAACATAGATGCAAAAATTCTCAACAAAATTCTGGCCAATCGACTTCAACAGGTCATCAAAAAAATCATACACCACGATCAAACTGGATTCATCCCAGGGATGCAAAGCTGGTTTAATATACGCAAGTCAATTAATGTAATCCACCACATCAACCGGAGCAAGGTAAAGAACCACATGGTTTTATCGCTGGATGCGGAAAAAGCATTCGATAAAATCCAGCACCCATTTATGCTAAAAGCCCTGGAAAAACTGGGATTCCAGGGAACATTCCTGAATATAATCAAGGCAGTTTATGACAAACCAACAGCAAGCATAACTCTAAATGGTGAAAAACTAAAGCCATTCCCTTTAAATCAGGAACAAGGCAGGGATGTCCACTCTCTCCCCTGCTCTTCAACATAGTACTAGAATTCCTAGCTAGAGCAATTAGGCAAGAAGAGAATATAAAGGGGATCCAAATAGGAAAAGATGAAGTTAAACTTTCTCTCTTCGCAGATGACATGATCCTATACCTAAAGAATCCCATAGACTCTACCCCCAAGCTAGTAGAGCTGATACAAAACTTTGGTAAAGTTGCAGGATATAAAATAAACCTTCAAAAATCAACGGCCTTTCTCTATGCTAACAACCCGAAGACCGAGGCTGAAGTCAGGAAAGCAACTCCTTTTGCAATAGCCCCCCAAAATATAAAATACCTAGGAATAACCTTAACCAAAGAAGTGAAAGACCTCTTTGAAGAGAACTTTAAAAGCTTGAAAAATGAAATTAAGTCAGAACTAAGAAAATGGAAAAACCTCCCATGCTCCTGGATTGGGAGGATTAATGTAATCAAAATGGCAATATAGCCAAAGGCTATCTACAAATTCAATGCAATACCCATTAATATCCCAACACCATTCTTTAATGAAATAGAGGAAGCAATCCAGAAATTCATATGGAACAATAAAAGACCTAGAATAGCAAAAACACTCCTAAGCAGAAAGAACAATGCTGGAGGAATTATAAAGCTATAGTAATAAAAACAGCTTGGTATTGGCACCGGAACAGGCCTGAAGACCAATGGAACAGAATTGAAGACCCAGAATTAAACCCACAGAACTATGCCTACTTAATCTTTGATAAAGGAGCTAAAACAATAGTATGGAAGAAAGATAGCCTCTTTAACAAGTGGTGCTGGCAAAACTGGCTCAACACATGCAACAAACTAAAACTAGATCCTTATATATCACCCTGCACCAAAATCAATTTCAAATGGATTAAAGACCTTGAAATCAAAACAGGCACCCTGAAGACACTAAAGGAAGGAGTAGGAGAAACACTTGGGCTCCTTGGCACAGGACAGAACTTCCTTAACAAAGACCCTGAAAGGCTACAAATCAAAGAAAGTTTGGACAAATGGGACTGCATCAAACTCCAGAGCTTCTGCACGGCAAAGGACATAGCTCTCAAGATAAACAGAAAGCCCACAGACTGGGAGAAAATCTTTACCGGACATTCAACAGACAAAGGCCTCATCTCTAAAATATATGCAGAACTAAAAAAAATTACCTTCTTCCAAAACAAAACTGCAAAGAACCAATAGCCCCCTCATCAAGTGGGCTAAAGACTTACAAAGAAACTTCTCTGATGAGGAAATGAGAATGGCCAATAGTCATATGAAAAAATGCTCTACATCACTGGCCATAAAGGAAATGCAAATCAAAACAACATTGAGATTCCATCTCACCCCAGCAAGAATGTCATATATCAAGAAAACTAATAATAACAATTGTTGGAGGGGATGTGGCCAAAAGGGAACCCTACTTCATTGTTGGTGGGAATGTAAACTGGTTCAGCCACTCTGGCAAGCAGTATGGAGATTCCTCAGAAGGCTCAATATAGAACTCCCCTATGACCCAGCAGCCCCACTGTTGGGTATCTATCCAAAAGCCCACAAACAAAATCACAGTAATGCCACCAGCACAACAATGTTCATCGCAGCACAATTTGTCACAGCGAGAAGCTGGAACCAACCCAGATGCCCCTCCATAGATGAATGGATCAGGAAAATGTGGTACATTTACACATGGAATTTTATGCCTCTATCAGAAAGAATGACATTGTTCCATTTGTAAGGAAATGGAAGGACTTGGAAAAAGTTATACTAAGTGAAGTGAGTCAGACCCAAAGAAACTTGGACTCTATGGCCTCCCTTATTGGGAACAATCAGTACAGGTTTAAGCAAGCCATAGCAGAGCATCACAAGGCCCAATAGCTATACCCTTAGAAACACATAAGATGATGCTAAATGAAATGAACTCCATGTTACGGAAAGAAGTGATATATCACAGTTGTAACTACTTTCAACGTCCTATGTATATGTGTATTTTCTATTATTGATAAGGTTTTGTATCACCTTCCTATGTTTGTACCTACACTATCTCTGTAATCTTATCTGAGTATATTGGAAACCGTGTTTACTGGTATTGGAAGTAGGAAATTCAAAGGGAATACCAAATTCGAGAGACACAGGGTAAAAAAAGAGAAATAACTACAAAATCAATACTTGCAAAACTCTTTGGTGTAAGTGAACTGAACAACTGGGGGGGGAGGGAAAGAGGGGAAGGGAGGGGGGCATGAGGGACAAGGCAACAAACAGTACAAGAAATGTATCCAATGCCCAACGTATGATACTGTAACCTCTCTGTACGTCAGTTTGATAATAAAAATTTGAGAAAAAAAAAAGCTCATTTAGGAACGACATGAACATGCTGTGTAGGTAGCTGTTTATCAGTAAATATATCCAGTTAGATTAAGAAAAGGAGTAGCTTAATATATCAAGTACTTCCTGGAATGGTTACTGTACTGGTAACTCCCGGAAAGAATCTGGATTTTGGTGAGGGAACAGAGAAAAAAGCTCATTTAGGACCGGCACTTACGAAGGGGGTAGGCAGCTTTATATCAGGGAGTATCCCTCTGAGAATAAAAACAGCTGGAGCTTGTTAAGTTATTTAATCAGGGGAAAGGATAATGTACTGGGAACTCCTCAGAAGAATCTGATTTGTGATGAGTGGAGAGAGATAAAAGCTCATTTAGGAATGACATGAACATGCTGCATAGGTAGCTGTTTATCAGTAAATATCTCCACTGAGATTAAGAAGCAGTAGCTTAATAAATTAAGTAATTCCTGGTATGGTTACTGTACTGATAAATCCCCAAAAGAATCTGGATTGTGGTGAGGGAACAGAGAAAAAAGCTCATTTAGGACCTGCACTTACGAAGGGGGTAGGCAGCTGTATATCAGGGAGTAAACCTTCTGAGAATAAAAACAGCTGGAGCTTGTTAAGGTAATTACACAGGGGAAAGGATAATGTACTGGGAACTCCTCAGAAGAATCTGATTTGTGGTGAGGGGAGAGAGAAAAAAGCTCATTTAGGAACGACATGAACATGCTGCGTACGTAGCTGTTTATCAGTAAATATCTCCACTGCGATTAAGAATAGCATTAGCTTAATAAATTAAGTACTTCCTGGTATGGTTACTGTACTGGTAACTCCCCAAAAGAATCTGGATTGTGGTGAAGGAAGAGAGAAAAAAGCTCATTTAGGACCTGCACTTACGAAGGGGGTAGGCAGATGTATATCACGCAGTATCCCTTCTGGGAATAAAAACAGCTGGACCTTGTTAAAGTAATTACACAGGGGAAAGGATAATGTACTGGGAACTCCTCAGAAGAATCTGATTTGTGGTGAGGGTAGAGAGATAAAAACTCATTTAGGAACGACATGAAAATGCTGCAAAGGTAGCTGTTTATCAGTAAATATCTCCACTGAGATTAAGAAAAGCAGTAGCTTAATAAATTAAGTACTTCCTGGTATAGTTACTGTACTGGTAACTCCCCAAAAGATTCTGGATTTTGGTGAGGGAACAGAGACAAAAGCTCATTTAGGACCTGCACTTACGAAGGGGGTAGGAAGCTGTATATGAGGGAGTAAACCTTCTGAGAATAAAAACAGCTGGAGCTTGTTAAGGTAATTACACAGGAGAAAGGATAATGTACTGGGAACTCCTCAGAAGAATCTGATTTGTGGTGAGGGGAGAGAGATAAAAGCTCATTTAGGAACGACATGAACATGCTGCGTAGGTAGCTGTTTATCAGTAAATATCTCCACTGCGATTAAGAGAAGCATTAGCTTAATAAATTAAGTACTTCCTGGTATGGTTACTGTACTGGTAACTCCCCAAAAGAATCTGGATTGTGGTGAGGGAACAGAAAAAAAAGCTCATTTAGGAACTGCACTTGCGAAGGGGGTAGGCAGCAGTATATCAGGGAGTAAACCTTCTGAGAACAAAAACAGCTGGAGCTTGTTAAGGTAATTACACAGGGGAAAGGATAATGTACTGGGAACTCCTCAGAAGAATCTGATTTGTGGTGAGGGGAGAGAGAAAAAAGCTCATTTAGGAACGACATGAACATGCTGCGCAGGTAGCTGTTTATCAGTAAATATCTCCACTGCGATTAAGAAAAGCATTAGCTTAATAAATTAAGTACTTCCTGGTATGGTTACTGTACTGGTAACTCCCCAAAAGAATCTGGATTGTGGTGAGGGAACAGAGAAAAAAGCTCATTTAGGACCTGCACTTACGAAGGGGGTAGGCAGCTCTATATCAGGGAGTATCGCTTCTGAGAATAAAAACAGCTGGAGCTTGTTAAGGTAATTACACAGGCTAAAGGATAATGTACTAAGAACTCCTCAGAAGAATCTGATTTGTGGTGAGTCGAGAGAGATAAAAGCTCATTTAGCAACGACATGAACATGCTGCATAGGTAGCTGTTATTCAGAAAATATCTCCACTGAGATTAACAAGCAGTAGCTTAATAAATTAAGTACTTCCTCGTATGGTTACTGTACTGGTAACTCCCCAAAAGAATCTGGATTGTGGTGAGGGAACAGAGAAAAAAGCTCATTTAGGACCTGCACTTACGAAGGGGGTAGGCAGCTGGTATATCAGGGAGTAAACCTTCTGAGAATAAAAACAGCTGGAGCTTGTTAAGGTAATTACAGAGGGTAAAGGATAATGTACTGGGAACTCCTCAGAAGAATCTGATTTGTGGTGAGGGGGAGAGAGATAAAAGCTCATTTAGGAACGACATGAACATGCTGCGTAGTTAGCTGTTTATCAGTAAATATCTCCACTGCGATTAAGAACAGCATTAGCTTAATAAATTAAGTACTTCCTGGTATGGTTACTGTACTGGTAACTCCCCAAAAGAATCTGGATTGTGGTGAAGAACAGATAAAAAAGCTCATTTAAGACCTGCACTTACGAAGGGGGTAGGCAGATGTATATCAGGCAGTAACCCTTCTGGGAATAAAAACAGCTGGAGCTTGTTGAAGTAATTACACAGGGGAAAGGATAATGTACTGGAAACTCCTCAGAAGAATCTGATTTGTGGTGAGGGGAGAGAGATAAAAGCTCATTTAGC
>NW_025959036.1:0-54569 GCF_023159225.1 Perognathus longimembris pacificus | reverse complement strand
CTACTCCATTCTATTCCATTCTATTCCATTCTATTCTACAATATTCTGGAATATTCTACTCCATTCTATTCTAATGTATTCTCGAATATTCTCCTCCGTTTTCCTCTTTCCTATCCTATTCTATTGGATTCGATTCGATTCTATTCGATTCGATTTGATTCCATTTTATTCTAGAATATTCTACGTCTTTCTACTCTATTCGATTCGATTCCTTAATATTCTACTCCATTCCATTCTATTCTCTTCTATTCTATTTGATTCTCTTCTATTCTAGAGTATCCTACTCAATTCCATTCCATTCTATTCTAGAATATTCTACTCCTATTCTACTCTATTCTACTCCATTCTATTCTATTGTAGAATATTCTAATCCATTCTATTCTATTCCATATATTCCACTCCATTCCATTACAATACATTACAGTCGATTCTAGAATATTTTACTCCTATTCTATTCCATTCTAGATTATTCTACTACATTCTATTCTATTCTATCCTAGAATATTCTACTCCATTCTATTCCATTCCACTCTATTCCTGAATACACTACTCCATTCTATTCCATTCCATTCTATTATGTTCTACTCCATTCTCTTCTATACTATTCTATTCTATTCCTTTTTAGAATATTATTCTCCATTCTACTCCACTCTATTCTATTCTAGAATGTTCTACTCCATTCTATTCTATTCTAGAATGTTCTACTCCATTCTATTCTATACTAGAATATTTTACTCCATTCTATTCTATTCTAGAATATTCTACTCCTTTCTCTTCTATTCCATTCAATTCAATTCCATTCTAAAATATTCTACTCCATTCTATTCTATTTAATTCTATTTTAGAATATTCTACTCCATTCTATTCCATTCCACTCTAAAATTTTCTACTCCATTCTATTCTATTCTATTCTATTCTAGAATATTCTACCCATTCTACTCCATTCTATTCTATTCTAGAATATTCTATTCCATTCTATTCTAGATTATTCTACTCCATTCCATTCTATTCTCTTCTATTGTAGAATATTCTACTCCATTCTCCTCCATTCTATTCTATTCTAGAATATTCTACTCGATTCTATTCTATTCTAGAATATTCTACTCCATTCTATTCTATTCTAGAATATTCTACCCCATTCTACTCCATTCTATTCTATTCTAGAATATTCTAATCCATTCTATTCCATTCTATTCTCGATTCTTCTACTCAATTCCATTCTATTCTATTCTATTCTAGAATATTCTACTCTATTCTACTCTATTCTACAATATTCTACTCCTATTGTATTCTATTCCGTTCTATTCTTGAATATTCTACTCCTTTCTTTTCTAGAATATTCTACTCCATTATACTCTATTCTACAATATTCTACTCCATTATATTCCAATCTATTCTAGATTATTCTACTCCATTCTATTCTATTCTCTTCTATTCTAGAATATTCTACTCCATTCTAATCCATTCTATTCTATTCTAGAATATTCTACTCCATTCTATTCAATTCTATTCTAGATTATTCTACTCCATTCTATTCTAGAATATTCTACTCCATTTTACTAAATCTATTCTATTCTAGAATATTCTACTCCATTCTATTCCAGATTATTCTACTCCATTGCATTCTATTCAATTCTATTCTAGTATATTCTACTCCATTCTACTCCATTCTATTCTATTCTAGAATATTCTACTCCTATTGGATTCTATTCCATTATATTCTGGAATATTCTACTCCATTCTATTCTAGAATATTCTGCTCCATTATACTCTATTCTAGAATATTCTACTCCATTCTATTCTAGATTTTTTTACTCCATTCTATTCTATTCTAGAATATTCGACTCCATTCTTCTCCATTGTATTCTATTCTAGAATATTCTACTCCATTCTATTCCATTCTATTCTAGTTTATTCTACTCCATTCTATTCTATTCTATTCTAGAATATTCTACTCCTTTCTACTCCATTCTATTCTATTCTAGAATATTCTACTCCATTCTATTCTATTCTAGAATATTCTACTCCATTGTATTCTATTCTAGAATATTGCACTACCTTCCTTTACTTTCCATTCTATTCTCTTCTAGAATGTTCTACTCCATTCCATCCCATTCCATTCCATTCTATTCTAGAATATTCTATTCCACTCTATTCTATTCTATTCTATTCTAGAATATTCTACTCTAGTCCACTCTATTCTAGAATATTCTACTCCATTCTATTCCATTCTATTCCAGAATATTCTACTCCATTCTATACTATTCTAGAATATTCTACCCCATTCTATTCTATTCTACTCTATTCTATTCTAGAATATTCTACTCCATTCTATTCTATTCTATTCCGTTCTATTCTTGAATATTCTACTCCATTTGATTCTAGAATATTCTACTCCATGATACTATATTCTCGAATATTCTACTCCACTCTATTCCATTCTATTCTACATTATTCTACTCCAGTCTATTATATTCTCTTCTATTCTCGAATATTCTTCTCCATTCTACTCCATTCTATTCTATTCTAGAATTTTCTACTCCATTATATTCCATTCAATTCTAGATTATTCTACTCCATTCTATTCTAATCTATTCTATTCTAGAATATTCTACTCCATTCTATTCTATTCTAGAATATTCTACTACATTCTATTCAATTCTAGAATATTCTACTCCATTCTTTTCTATTCTATTCTATTCTAGTATATTCAACTTTATTCTATTCTATTCTACTCTATTCTATTCTAGAATATTCTACTCCATTCTATTCTATTCTATACCATTCTATTCTGGAATATTCTGGAATATTCTACTCCATTCTATTCCATTCAATTCTACAATATTCTACTCCATTGTAATCTATGCCATTCTATTCCATTCCATTCTAGAATGTTCTACTACATTCTATTCTATAATATTCTACTTGATTCTACTCCATTCTATTCTATTCTAGAATATTCTAATCTACTCTATTCTATTCTAGAATACTCTACTCCATTCCTTTCCATTCTATTCTATTTTATACTTGAATATTCTACTCCAATCTATTCTATTCTTGAATATTCTAGAACATTCTACTCAATTCTATTCTATTCTAGAATATTCTACTCCAATCCATTCCTTTCTATTCTATTCTATTCTAGAATATTCTACTCCAATCCATTCCATTCTTTTCTATTGTATTCTAGAATATTCTACTCCATTCTTTTCTATTCTATTCTATTCTAGAATATTCTACTCCATTCTATTCTAATCTATTCTATTCTATTCTAGAATATTCTACTCCGTTCTATTCTATTCTATTCCATTCTATTCTGGAATATTCTGGAATATTCTACACCATTCTATTCCATTCAATTCTGGAATATTGTACTCCATTCTATTCTATTCCATTCCATTCTAGAATATTTTACTCCATTCTATTCTATTTTAGAATATTCTACTCTATTCTATTCTATTCTATTCTAGAATATTCTACTCCAACACATTCTATTCTAGAATATTCTACTCCATTCGATTCCATTCTATTCTATTCTATTCTGGAATATTCTACTGCATTCTATTCTATTCTATTCTATTCTAGAATATTGTACTCCATTCTATTCCATTCTGTTCTAGAATATTCTACTCCATTCTATTCTATTCTAGAATATTCTACTCCATTCTGTTCCATTCTATTCCATTCTATTCTAGAATAATCTGGAATATTCTACTCCATTCTATTCTACTCTATTCTCGAATATTCACCTCCATTTTCCTCTTTCCTATTCTATTCTATTGGATTCGATTCGATTCTATACGATTCGATTTGATTCCATTTTATTCTAGACTCTTCTAATTCTTTCTACTCTATTCGATTCGATTCCAAAATATTCCACTCCATTCCATTCTATTCTGTTCTATTCTATTTGATTCTCTTCTATTCTAGAGTATCCTACTTAATTCCCTTCCATTCTATTCTAGAATATTCTACTCCAATTCTATTCTACTCTATTCTACTCCATTCTATTCTATTGTAGAATATTCTACTCCATTCTATTCTATTCCATATATTCCACTCCATTCCATTCCATTACATTTCATTCTATTCTAGAATATTTTACTCCTATTCTATTCCATTCTAGAATATTCTACTCCATTCTATTCTATTCCATTCTATTCTAGAATATCATAATCCATTCTTTTCCATTCCATTCTAGAATTTTCTACTCCATTCTACTCCATTATATTCTAGATAATTATACTCCATTCCATTCTATTCTATTGTATTCTATTCTAGAATATTCTACTCCATTCTACTCCATTCTATTCTATTCTAGAATATTCTACTCCTATTGTATTCTATTCTATTCTAGAATATTCTACTCCATTCTATTCTATTCTAGAATATTCTACTACATTCTATTCTATTCTAGAATATTCTACTCCATTCTTTTCTATTCTATTCTATTCTAGTATATTCAACTTTATTCTATTCTATTCTACTCTATTCTATTTTAGAATATTCTACTCCATTCTATTCTATTCTATACCATTCTATTCTGGAATATTCTGGAATATTCTACTCCATTCTATTCCATTCAATTCTAGAATATTCTACTCCATTGTAATCTATGCCATTCTATTCCATTCCATTCTAGAATGTTCTACTACATTCTATTCTATAATATTCTACTTGATTCTACTCCATTCTATTCTATTCTAGAATATTCTAATCTACTCTATTCTATTCTAGAATACTCTACTCCATTCCTTTCCATTCTATTCTATTTTATACTTGAATATTCTACTCCAATCTATTCTATTCTTGAATATTCTAGAACATTCTACTCAATTCTATTCTATTCTAGAATATTCTACTCCAATCCATTCCTTTCTATTCTATTCTATTCTAGAATATTCTACTCCAATCCATTCCATTCTTTTCTATTGTATTCTAGAATATTCTACTCCATTCTTTTCTATTCTATTCTATTCTAGAATATTCTACTCCATTCTATTCTAATCTATTCTATTCTATTCTAGAATATTCTACTCCGTTCTATTCTATTCTATTCCATTCTATTCTGGAATATTCTGGAATATTCTACACCATTCTATTCCATTCAATTCTGGAATATTGTACTCCATTCTATTCTATTCCATTCTATTCCATTCCATTCTAGAATATTTTACTCCATTCTATTCTATTTTAGAATATTCTACTCTATTCTATTCTATTCTATTCTAGAATATTCTACTCCAACACATTCTATTCTAGAATATTCTACTCCATTCGATTCCATTCTATTCTATTCTATTCTGGAATATTCTACTGCATTCTATTCTATTCTATTCTATTCTAGAATATTGTACTCCATTCTATTCCATTCTGTTCTAGAATATTCTACTCCATTCTATTCTATTCTAGAATATTCTACTCCATTCTGTTCCATTCTATTCCATTCTATTCTAGAATAATCTGGAATATTCTACTCCATTCTATTCTACTCTATTCTCGAATATTCACCTCCATTTTCCTCTTTCCTATTCTATTCTATTGGATTCGATTCGATTCTATACGATTCGATTTGATTCCATTTTATTCTAGACTCTTCTAATTCTTTCTACTCTATTCGATTCGATTCCAGAATATTCTACTCCATTCCATTCTATTCTGTTCTATTCTATTTGATTCTCTTCTATTCTAGAGTATCCTACTTAATTCCCTTCCATTCTATTCTAGAATATTCTACTCCAATTCTATTCTACTCTATTCTACTCCATTCTATTCTATTGTAGAATATTCTACTCCATTCTATTCTATTCCATATATTCCACTCCATTCCATTCCATTCCATTACATTCTATTCTAGAATATTTTACTCCTATTCTATTCCATTCTAGAATATTCTACTCCATTCTATTCTATTCCATTCTATTCTAGAATATCCTAATCCATTCTATTCCATTCCATTCTAGAATTTTCTACTCCATTCTACTCCATTATATTCTAGATAATTATACTCCATTCCATTCTATTCTATTGTATTCTATTCTAGAATATTCTACTCCATTCTACTCCATTCTATTCTATTCTAGAATATTCTACTCCTATTGTATTCTATTCTATTCTATTCTTGAATATTCTACTCCATTCTTGAATATTCTACTCCATATTACTCTATTCTAGAATATTCTACTCAATTCTAATCCATTCTATTCTACATTATTCTACTCCATTCTATTCTATTCACTTCTATTCAAGAATGTTCTACTCCATTCTACTCCATTCTCTTCTATTCTAGAATATTCTACTCCATTCTATTCCATTCTATTCTAGATTATTCTACTCCATTCTATTCTATTCTCTTCTATTCTAGAATATTATATTCTTTTCTACACCATTCTATTCTATTCTAGAATATTCTACTCCATTCTATTCTATTCTACTCTATTCTATTCTATAATATTCTACTCCATTCTATTCTATTCTATTCCATTCTATTCTGGAATATTCTGGAATAATCTACTCCATTCTACTCCATTCTATTCTAGAATATTCTACTCCATTGTATTCTATGCCATTCTATTCCATTCCATTCTAGAATGTTCTACTACATTCTATTCTATTCTATTCTATAATATTCTACTTGATTCTACTCCATTCTATTCTATTCTAGCATATTCTACTCTATTCTATTCTATTCTAGAATGTTCTACCCCATTCCATTCCATTCTATTCTATTCTATTCTTGAATATTCTACTCCAATCTATTCTATTCTTGAATATTCTGGAATATTCTACTCCAACCCATTCTATTCTAGAATATTCTACTCCATTCGATTCCATTCTATTCTATTCTATTCTAGAATATTCTTCTCCATTCTATTCTATTCTAGAATATTCTACTCCATTCTATTCCATTCTATTCTAGAATATTCTACTCCATTCTAATCTCTTCTAGAATATTCTACTCCATTCTATTCCATTCTATTCCATTCTATTCTACAATATTCTGGAATATTCTACTCCATTCTATTCTAATGTATTCTCGAATATTCTCCTCCGTTTTCCTCTTTCCTATCCTATTCTATTGGATTCGATTCGATTCTATTCGATTCGATTTGATTCCATTTTATTCTAGAATATTCTACGTCTTTCTACTCTATTCGATTCGATTCCTTAATATTCTACTCCATTCCATTCTATTCTCTTCTATTCTATTTGATTCTCTTCTATTCTAGAGTATCCTACTCAATTCCATTCCATTCTATTCTAGAATATTCTACTCCTATTCTACTCTATTCTACTCCATTCTATTCTATTGTAGAATATTCTAATCCATTCTATTCTATTCCATATATTCCACTCCATTCCATTACAATACATTACAGTCGATTCTAGAATATTTTACTCCTATTCTATTCCATTCTAGATTATTCTACTACATTCTATTCTATTCTATCCTAGAATATTCTACTCCATTCTATTCCATTCCACTCTATTCCTGAATACACTACTCCATTCTATTCCATTCCATTCTATTATGTTCTACTCCATTCTCTTCTATACTATTCTATTCTATTCCTTTTTAGAATATTATTCTCCATTCTACTCCACTCTATTCTATTCTAGAATGTTCTACTCCATTCTATTCTATTCTAGAATGTTCTACTCCATTCTATTCTATACTAGAATATTTTACTCCATTCTATTCTATTCTAGAATATTCTACTCCATTCTCTTCTATTCCATTCAATTCAATTCCATTCTAAAATATTCTACTCCATTCTATTCTATTTAATTCTATTTTAGAATATTCTACTCCATTCTATTCCATTCCACTCTAAAATTTTCTACTCCATTCTATTCTATTCTATTCTATTCTAGAATATTCTACCCCATTCTACTCCATTCTATTCTATTCTAGAATATTCTATTCCATTCTATTCTAGATTATTCTACTCCATTCCATTCTATTCTCTTCTATTGTAGAATATTCTACTCCATTCTCCTCCATTCTATTCTATTCTAGAATATTCTACTCGATTCTATTCTATTCTAGAATATTCTACTCCATTCTATTCTATTCTAGAATATTCTACCCCATTCTACTCCATTCTATTCTATTCTAGAATATTCTAATCCATTCTATTCCATTCTATTCTCGATTCTTCTACTCAATTCCATTCTATTCTATTCTATTCTAGAATATTCTACTCTATTCTACTCTATTCTACAATATTCTACTCCTATTGTATTCTATTCCGTTCTATTCTTGAATATTCTACTCCTTTCTTTTCTAGAATATTCTACTCCATTATACTCTATTCTACAATATTCTACTCCATTATATTCCAATCTATTCTAGATTATTCTACTCCATTCTATTCTATTCTCTTCTATTCTAGAATATTCTACTCCATTCTAATCCATTCTATTCTATTCTAGAATATTCTACTCCATTCTATTCAATTCTATTCTAGATTATTCTACTCCATTCTATTCTAGAATATTCTACTCCATTTTACTAAATCTATTCTATTCTAGAATATTCTACTCCATTCTATTCCAGATTATTCTACTCCATTGCATTCTATTCAATTCTATTCTAGTATATTCTACTCCATTCTACTCCATTCTATTCTATTCTAGAATATTCTACTCCTATTGGATTCTATTCCATTATATTCTGGAATATTCTACTCCATTCTATTCTAGAATATTCTGCTCCATTATACTCTATTCTAGAATATTCTACTCCATTCTATTCTAGATTTTTTTACTCCATTCTATTCTATTCTAGAATATTCGACTCCATTCTTCTCCATTGTATTCTATTCTAGAATATTCTACTCCATTCTATTCCATTCTATTCTAGTTTATTCTACTCCATTCTATTCTATTCTATTCTAGAATATTCTACTCCTTTCTACTCCATTCTATTCTATTCTAGAATATTCTACTCCATTCTATTCTATTCTAGAATATTCTACTCCATTCTATTCTATTCTAGAATATTGCACTACCTTCCTTTACTTTCCATTCTATTCTCTTCTAGAATGTTCTACTCCATTCCATCCCATTCCATTCCATTCTATTCTAGAATATTCTATTCCACTCTATTCTATTCTATTCTATTCTATTCTAGAATATTCTACTCTAGTCCACTCTATTCTAGAATATTCTACTCCATTCTATTCCATTCTATTCCAGAATATTCTACTCCATTCTATACTATTCTAGAATATTCTACCCCATTCTATTCTATTCTACTCTATTCTATTCTAGAATATTCTACTCCATTCTATTCTATTCTATTCCGTTCTATTCTTGAATATTCTACTCCATTTGATTCTAGAATATTCTACTCCATGATACTATATTCTCGAATATTCTACTCCACTCTATTCCATTCTATTCTACATTATTCTACTCCAGTCTATTATATTCTCTTCTATTCTCGAATATTCTTCTCCATTCTACTCCATTCTATTCTATTCTAGAATTTTCTACTCCATTATATTCCATTCAATTCTAGATTATTCTACTCCATTCTATTCTAATCTATTCTATTCTAGAATATTCTACTCCATTCTATTCTATTCTAGAATATTCTACTACATTCTATTCAATTCTAGAATATTCTACTCCATTCTTTTCTATTCTATTCTATTCTAGTATATTCAACTTTATTCTATTCTATTCTACTCTATTCTATTCTAGAATATTCTACTCCATTCTATTCTATTCTATACCATTCTATTCTGGAATATTCTGGAATATTCTACTCCATTCTATTCCATTCAATTCTACAATATTCTACTCCATTGTAATCTATGCCATTCTATTCCATTCCATTCTAGAATGTTCTACTACATTCTATTCTATAATATTCTACTTGATTCTACTCCATTCTATTCTATTCTAGAATATTCTAATCTACTCTATTCTATTCTAGAATACTCTACTCCATTCCTTTCCATTCTATTCTATTTTATACTTGAATATTCTACTCCAATCTATTCTATTCTTGAATATTCTAGAACATTCTACTCAATTCTATTCTATTCTAGAATATTCTACTCCAATCCATTCCTTTCTATTCTATTCTATTCTAGAATATTCTACTCCAATCCATTCCATTCTTTTCTATTGTATTCTAGAATATTCTACTCCATTCTTTTCTATTCTATTCTATTCTAGAATATTCTACTCCATTCTATTCTAATCTATTCTATTCTATTCTAGAATATTCTACTCCGTTCTATTCTATTCTATTCCATTCTATTCTGGAATATTCTGGAATATTCTACACCATTCTATTCCATTCAATTCTGGAATATTGTACTCCATTCTATTCTATTCCATTCCATTCTAGAATATTTTACTCCATTCTATTCTATTTTAGAATATTCTACTCTATTCTATTCTATTCTATTCTAGAATATTCTACTCCAACACATTCTATTCTAGAATATTCTACTCCATTCGATTCCATTCTATTCTATTCTATTCTGGAATATTCTACTGCATTCTATTCTATTCTATTCTATTCTAGAATATTGTACTCCATTCTATTCCATTCTGTTCTAGAATATTCTACTCCATTCTATTCTATTCTAGAATATTCTACTCCATTCTGTTCCATTCTATTCCATTCTATTCTAGAATAATCTGGAATATTCTACTCCATTCTATTCTACTCTATTCTCGAATATTCACCTCCATTTTCCTCTTTCCTATTCTATTCTATTGGATTCGATTCGATTCTATACGATTCGATTTGATTCCATTTTATTCTAGACTCTTCTAATTCTACTCTATTCGATTCGATTCCAAAATATTCCACTCCATTCCATTCTATTCTGTTCTATTCTATTTGATTCTCTTCTATTCTAGAGTATCCTACTTAATTCCCTTCCATTCTATTCTAGAATATTCTACTCCAATTCTATTCTACTCTATTCTACTCCATTCTATTCTATTGTAGAATATTCTACTCCATTCTATTCTATTCCATATATTCCACTCCATTCCATTCCATTACATTTCATTCTATTCTAGAATATTTTACTCCTATTCTATTCCATTCTAGAATATTCTACTCCATTCTATTCTATTCCATTCTATTCTAGAATATCATAATCCATTCTTTTCCATTCCATTCTAGAATTTTCTACTCCATTCTACTCCATTATATTCTAGATAATTATACTCCATTCCATTCTATTCTATTGTATTCTATTCTAGAATATTCTACTCCATTCTACTCCATTCTATTCTATTCTAGAATATTCTACTCCTATTGTATTCTATTCTATTCTAGAATATTCTACTCCATTCTATTCTATTCTAGAATATTCTACTACATTCTATTCTATTCTAGAATATTCTACTCCATTCTTTTCTATTCTATTCTATTCTAGTATATTCAACTTTATTCTATTCTATTCTACTCTATTCTATTTTAGAATATTCTACTCCATTCTATTCTATTCTATACCATTCTATTCTGGAATATTCTGGAATATTCTACTCCATTCTATTCCATTCAATTCTAGAATATTCTACTCCATTGTAATCTATGCCATTCTATTCCATTCCATTCTAGAATGTTCTACTACATTCTATTCTATAATATTCTACTTGATTCTACTCCATTCTATTCTATTCTAGAATATTCTAATCTACTCTATTCTATTCTAGAATACTCTACTCCATTCCTTTCCATTCTATTCTATTTTATACTTGAATATTCTACTCCAATCTATTCTATTCTTGAATATTCTAGAACATTCTACTCAATTCTATTCTATTCTAGAATATTCTACTCCAATCCATTCCTTTCTATTCTATTCTATTCTAGAATATTCTACTCCAATCCATTCCATTCTTTTCTATTGTATTCTAGAATATTCTACTCCATTCTTTTCTATTCTATTCTATTCTAGAATATTCTACTCCATTCTATTCTAATCTATTCTATTCTATTCTAGAATATTCTACTCCGTTCTATTCTATTCTATTCCATTCTATTCTGGAATATTCTGGAATATTCTACACCATTCTATTCCATTCAATTCTGGAATATTGTACTCCATTCTATTCTATTCCATTCTATTCCATTCCATTCTAGAATATTTTACTCCATTCTATTCTATTTTAGAATATTCTACTCTATTCTATTCTATTCTATTCTAGAATATTCTACTCCAACACATTCTATTCTAGAATATTCTACTCCATTCGATTCCATTCTATTCTATTCTATTCTGGAATATTCTACTGCATTCTATTCTATTCTATTCTATTCTAGAATATTGTACTCCATTCTATTCCATTCTGTTCTAGAATATTCTACTCCATTCTATTCTATTCTAGAATATTCTACTCCATTCTGTTCCATTCTATTCCATTCTATTCTAGAATAATCTGGAATATTCTACTCCATTCTATTCTACTCTATTCTCGAATATTCACCTCCATTTTCCTCTTTCCTATTCTATTCTATTGGATTCGATTCGATTCTATACGATTCGATTTGATTCCATTTTATTCTAGACTCTTCTAATTCTTTCTACTCTATTCGATTCGATTCCAGAATATTCTACTCCATTCCATTCTATTCTGTTCTATTCTATTTGATTCTCTTCTATTCTAGAGTATCCTACTTAATTCCCTTCCATTCTATTCTAGAATATTCTACTCCAATTCTATTCTACTCTATTCTACTCCATTCTATTCTATTGTAGAATATTCTACTCCATTCTATTCTATTCCATATATTCCACTCCATTCCATTCCATTCCATTACATTCTATTCTAGAATATTTTACTCCTATTCTATTCCATTCTAGAATATTCTACTCCATTCTATTCTATTCCATTCTATTCTAGAATATCCTAATCCATTCTATTCCATTCCATTCTAGAATTTTCTACTCCATTCTACTCCATTATATTCTAGATAATTATACTCCATTCCATTCTATTCTATTGTATTCTATTCTAGAATATTCTACTCCATTCTACTCCATTCTATTCTATTCTAGAATATTCTACTCCTATTGTATTCTATTCTATTCTATTCTTGAATATTCTACTCCATTCTTGAATATTCTACTCCATATTACTCTATTCTAGAATATTCTACTCAATTCTAATCCATTCTATTCTACATTATTCTACTCCATTCTATTCTATTCACTTCTATTCAAGAATGTTCTACTCCATTCTACTCCATTCTCTTCTATTCTAGAATATTCTACTCCATTCTATTCCATTCTATTCTAGATTATTCTACTCCATTCTATTCTATTCTCTTCTATTCTAGAATATTATATTCTTTTCTACACCATTCTATTCTATTCTAGAATATTCTACTCCATTCTATTCTATTCTACTCTATTCTATTCTATAATATTCTACTCCATTCTATTCTATTCTATTCCATTCTATTCTGGAATATTCTGGAATAATCTACTCCATTCTACTCCATTCTATTCTAGAATATTCTACTCCATTGTATTCTATGCCATTCTATTCCATTCCATTCTAGAATGTTCTACTACATTCTATTCTATTCTATTCTATAATATTCTACTTGATTCTACTCCATTCTATTCTATTCTAGCATATTCTACTCTATTCTATTCTATTCTAGAATGTTCTACCCCATTCCATTCCATTCTATTCTATTCTATTCTTGAATATTCTACTCCAATCTATTCTATTCTTGAATATTCTGGAATATTCTACTCCAACCCATTCTATTCTAGAATATTCTACTCCATTCGATTCCATTCTATTCTATTCTATTCTAGAATATTCTTCTCCATTCTATTCTATTCTAGAATATTCTACTCCATTCTATTCCATTCTATTCTAGAATATTCTACTCCATTCTAATCTCTTCTAGAATATTCTACTCCATTCTATTCCATTCTATTCCATTCTATTCTACAATATTCTGGAATATTCTACTCCATTCTATTCTAATGTATTCTCGAATATTCTCCTCCGTTTTCCTCTTTCCTATCCTATTCTATTGGATTCGATTCGATTCTATTCGATTCGATTTGATTCCATTTTATTCTAGAATATTCTACGTCTTTCTACTCTATTCGATTCGATTCCTTAATATTCTACTCCATTCCATTCTATTCTCTTCTATTCTATTTGATTCTCTTCTATTCTAGAGTATCCTACTCAATTCCATTCCATTCTATTCTAGAATATTCTACTCCTATTCTACTCTATTCTACTCCATTCTATTCTATTGTAGAATATTCTAATCCATTCTATTCTATTCCATATATTCCACTCCATTCCATTACAATACATTACAGTCGATTCTAGAATATTTTACTCCTATTCTATTCCATTCTAGATTATTCTACTACATTCTATTCTATTCTATCCTAGAATATTCTACTCCATTCTATTCCATTCCACTCTATTCCTGAATACACTACTCCATTCTATTCCATTCCATTCTATTATGTTCTACTCCATTCTCTTCTATACTATTCTATTCTATTCCTTTTTAGAATATTATTCTCCATTCTACTCCACTCTATTCTATTCTAGAATGTTCTACTCCATTCTATTCTATTCTAGAATGTTCTACTCCATTCTATTCTATACTAGAATATTTTACTCCATTCTATTCTATTCTAGAATATTCTACTCCATTCTCTTCTATTCCATTCAATTCAATTCCATTCTAAAATATTCTACTCCATTCTATTCTATTTAATTCTATTTTAGAATATTCTACTCCATTCTATTCCATTCCACTCTAAAATTTTCTACTCCATTCTATTCTATTCTATTCTATTCTAGAATATTCTACCCCATTCTACTCCATTCTATTCTATTCTAGAATATTCTATTCCATTCTATTCTAGATTATTCTACTCCATTCCATTCTATTCTCTTCTATTGTAGAATATTCTACTCCATTCTCCTCCATTCTATTCTATTCTAGAATATTCTACTCGATTCTATTCTATTCTAGAATATTCTACTCCATTCTATTCTATTCTAGAATATTCTACCCCATTCTACTCCATTCTATTCTATTCTAGAATATTCTAATCCATTCTATTCCATTCTATTCTCGATTCTTCTACTCAATTCCATTCTATTCTATTCTATTCTAGAATATTCTACTCTATTCTACTCTATTCTACAATATTCTACTCCTATTGTATTCTATTCCGTTCTATTCTTGAATATTCTACTCCTTTCTTTTCTAGAATATTCTACTCCATTATACTCTATTCTACAATATTCTACTCCATTATATTCCAATCTATTCTAGATTATTCTACTCCATTCTATTCTATTCTCTTCTATTCTAGAATATTCTACTCCATTCTAATCCATTCTATTCTATTCTAGAATATTCTACTCCATTCTATTCAATTCTATTCTAGATTATTCTACTCCATTCTATTCTAGAATATTCTACTCCATTTTACTAAATCTATTCTATTCTAGAATATTCTACTCCATTCTATTCCAGATTATTCTACTCCATTGCATTCTATTCAATTCTATTCTAGTATATTCTACTCCATTCTACTCCATTCTATTCTATTCTAGAATATTCTACTCCTATTGGATTCTATTCCATTATATTCTGGAATATTCTACTCCATTCTATTCTAGAATATTCTGCTCCATTATACTCTATTCTAGAATATTCTACTCCATTCTATTCTAGATTTTTTTACTCCATTCTATTCTATTCTAGAATATTCGACTCCATTCTTCTCCATTGTATTCTATTCTAGAATATTCTACTCCATTCTATTCCATTCTATTCTAGTTTATTCTACTCCATTCTATTCTATTCTATTCTAGAATATTCTACTCCTTTCTACTCCATTCTATTCTATTCTAGAATATTCTACTCCATTCTATTCTATTCTAGAATATTCTACTCCATTGTATTCTATTCTAGAATATTGCACTACCTTCCTTTACTTTCCATTCTATTCTCTTCTAGAATGTTCTACTCCATTCCATCCCATTCCATTCCATTCTATTCTAGAATATTCTATTCCACTCTATTCTATTCTATTCTATTCTATTCTAGAATATTCTACTCTAGTCCACTCTATTCTAGAATATTCTACTCCATTCTATTCCATTCTATTCCAGAATATTCTACTCCATTCTATACTATTCTAGAATATTCTACCCCATTCTATTCTATTCTACTCTATTCTATTCTAGAATATTCTACTCCATTCTATTCTATTCTATTCCGTTCTATTCTTGAATATTCTACTCCATTTGATTCTAGAATATTCTACTCCATGATACTATATTCTCGAATATTCTACTCCACTCTATTCCATTCTATTCTACATTATTCTACTCCAGTCTATTATATTCTCTTCTATTCTCGAATATTCTTCTCCATTCTACTCCATTCTATTCTATTCTAGAATTTTCTACTCCATTATATTCCATTCAATTCTAGATTATTCTACTCCATTCTATTCTAATCTATTCTATTCTAGAATATTCTACTCCATTCTATTCTATTCTAGAATATTCTACTACATTCTATTCTATTCTAGAATATTCTACTCCATTCTTTTCTATTCTATTCTATTCTAGTATATTCAACTTTATTCTATTCTATTCTACTCTATTCTATTCTAGAATATTCTACTCCATTCTATTCTATTCTATACCATTCTATTCTGGAATATTCTGGAATATTCTACTCCATTCTATTCCATTCAATTCTAGAATATTCTACTCCATTGTAATCTATGCCATTCTATTCCATTCCATTCTAGAATGTTCTACTACATTCTATTCTATAATATTCTACTTGATTCTACTCCATTCTATTCTATTCTAGAATATTCTAATCTACTCTATTCTATTCTAGAATACTCTACTCCATTCCTTTCCATTCTATTCTATTTTATACTTGAATATTCTACTCCAATCTATTCTATTCTTGAATATTCTAGAACATTCTACTCAATTCTATTCTATTCTAGAATATTCTACTCCAATCCATTCCTTTCTATTCTATTCTATTCTAGAATATTCTACTCCAATCCATTCCATTCTTTTCTATTGTATTCTAGAATATTCTACTCCATTCTTTTCTATTCTATTCTATTCTAGAATATTCTACTCCATTCTATTCTAATCTATTCTATTCTATTCTAGAATATTCTACTCCGTTCTATTCTATTCTATTCCATTCTATTCTGGAATATTCTGGAATATTCTACACCATTCTATTCCATTCAATTCTGGAATATTGTACTCCATTCTATTCTATTCCATTCCATTCTAGAATATTTTACTCCATTCTATTCTATTTTAGAATATTCTACTCTATTCTATTCTATTCTATTCTAGAATATTCTACTCCAACACATTCTATTCTAGAATATTCTACTCCATTCGATTCCATTCTATTCTATTCTATTCTGGAATATTCTACTGCATTCTATTCTATTCTATTCTATTCTAGAATATTGTACTCCATTCTATTCCATTCTGTTCTAGAATATTCTACTCCATTCTATTCTATTCTAGAATATTCTACTCCATTCTGTTCCATTCTATTCCATTCTATTCTAGAATAATCTGGAATATTCTACTCCATTCTATTCTACTCTATTCTCGAATATTCACCTCCATTTTCCTCTTTCCTATTCTATTCTATTGGATTCGATTCGATTCTATACGATTCGATTTGATTCCATTTTATTCTAGACTCTTCTAATTCTTTCTACTCTATTCGATTCGATTCCAAAATATTCTACTCCATTCCATTCTATTCTGTTCTATTCTATTTGATTCTCTTCTATTCTAGAGTATCCTACTTAATTCCCTTCCATTCTATTCTAGAATATTCTACTCCAATTCTATTCTACTCTATTCTACTCCATTCTATTCTATTGTAGAATATTCTACTCCATTCTATTCTATTCCATATATTCCACTCCATTCCATTCCATTACATTACATTCTATTCTAGAATATTTTACTCCTATTCTATTCCATTCTAGAATATTCTACTCCATTCTATTCTATTCCATTCTATTCTAGAATATCCTAATCCATTCTATTCCATTCCATTCTAGAATTTTCTACTCCATTCTACTCCATTATATTCTAGATAATTATACTCCATTCCATTCTATTCTATTGTATTCTATTCTAGAATATTCTACTCCATTCTACTCCATTCTATTCTATTCTAGAATATTCTACTCCTATTGTATTCTATTCTATTCTTGAATATTCTACTCCATTCTTGAATATTCTACTCCATATTACTCTATTCTAGAATATTCTACTCAATTCTAATCCATTCTATTCTACATTATTCTACTCCATTCTATTCTATTCACTTCTATTCAAGAATGTTCTACTCCATTCTACTCCATTCTCTTCTATTCTAGAATATTCTACTCCATTCTATTCCATTCTATTCTAGATTATTCTACTCCATTCTATTCTATTCTCTTCTATTCTAGAATATTATATTCTTTTCTACGCCATTCTATTCTATTCTAGAATATTCTACTCCATTCTATTCTATTCCATTCTATTCTAGAATATTCTGGAATATTCTACTCCATTCTATTCTATTCTATTCTAGAATATTCTACTCCATTCTATTCTATTCTACAATATTCTACTACGTTCCTTTACATTCCATTCTATTCTCTTCTAGAATGTTCCACTCCATTCCATTCCATTCTATTCTAGAATATTCTACTCCACTCTATTCTATTCTAGAATATTATACTCTAGTCCACTCTATTCTCAAATATTCTACTCCATTCGATTCCATTCTATTCTACTATATTCTAGAATATTCTACTGCATTCTATTCTATTCTAGAATATTCTACTCCTATTCGATTCTATTCTATTCTAGAATACTCTACTCCATTCTATTCCATTCTATTCTAGAATATTCTACTCCATTCTCTTCTATTCTAGAATATTCTATTCCATTCTATTCTATTCTACTCCATTGTATTCTATTCTATTCCATTCTATTCTGGAATATTCTGAAATATTCTACTCCATTCTATTTCATTCAATTCTAGAAATTCTACTCCACTGTATTCTATTCCATTCTATTCTATTCCATTCTAGAATGTTCTACTCCATTCTATTCTATCCTATTCTATAATATTCTACTTGATTCTACTCCATTCTATTCTATTCTAGAATATTCTTCTCTATTCTATTTTATTGTATAATATTCTACTCAAGTCCATTCCATTCTATTCTATTCTATTCTAGAATATTCTCCTCCAATCTATTCTATTCTAGAATATTCTAGAATATTCTACTCCATTCTATTCTATTCTAGAATATTCTACTCCAATCCATTCATTATTTTTTGTTGTATTCTAGAATATTCTACTCCTACTCTAATCTATTTCATTCTATTCGAGAATATTCTACTCCAATCCATTCCATAATTTTCTGTTGTATTCTAGAATATTCAACTCCTACTTTATTCTAATCCATTCTATTCTAGAATATTCTACTCCATTCTATTCTATTCTAGAATATTCTACTCCATTCTATGCTAGTCTATTCTATTCTAGAATATTCTACTCCATTCTATTCTATTCTATTCCTTTCTATTCTGGAATATGCTGGAATATACTTGAATATTCTACTCCATTCTATTCCATTCTATTCTGGAATATTCTACTCCATTATATTCTATTACATTCTATTCCATTCCATTCTAGAATATTCTACTCCATTGTATTCTATTCTATTCTAGAATATTCTACTCCATTCTATTCTATTCTATAATATTCTACTCCATTCTCTTCTAGAATTTTCTACTCCATTCTATTCCATTCAATTCTAGATTATTCTACTCCATTCTATTCTATTCTATTCTAGAATATTCTACTCCATTCTATTCTATTCTAGAATATTCTACTCCATTCTATTCTAGAATATTCTGGAATATTCTACTCCATTCTATTCTATTCTATCCTATTCCAGAATATTCTACTCCATTCTATTATACGTAATTCTGGAATATTCTACTCCAGTATTTTGTATTCTATTCTGGAATACTCTACTCCGTTCTATTCTATTCTATTCTACAATATTCTACTCTAACCCTATTCTATTCCATTCTATTCTAGAATATTCTACTTCATTCTATTCTATTCTATTCTAGAATGTTCTACTCCATTTTATTCTATTCTAGAATATTCTACTCCATTCTATTCTATTCTAGAATAATCTACTCCATTTCTTTTCATTCTATTCCATTCTATTCTAGAATATTGTACTCCATTCTATTCTATTCTAGAATATTCTACTCCAATCCATTCTATTCTAGAATATTCCACTCCATTCCATTCTTTTCTACTCTGGAATACACTACTCCATTGTATTCTATTCTATAATATTCTACTCCATTGTATTCTATTCCATTCTATTCTAGAGTATTTACTGATAAACAGCGACCTACGCAGCATGTTCATGTCGTTCCTAAATGAGCTTTTATCTCTACCGACTCACCACAAATCAGATTCTTCTGAGGAGTTCCCAGTACATTATCCTTTCCCCTGTGTAATTACCTTAACAAGCTCCAGCTGTTTTTATTCTCAGAAGGGATACTCCCTGATATACAGCTGCCTACCCCTTTCGCAAGTGCAGGTCCTAAATGAGCTTTTTTCTCTGTTCCCTCACCACAATCCAGATTCTTTTGGTGAGTTACCAGTACATTAACCATACCAGGAAGTACTTAATTTATTAAGCTACTGCTTTTCTTAATCTCAGTGGAGATATTTACTGATAAACAGCTACCTACGCAGCATTTTCATGTCGTTCCTAAATGAGCTTTTATCTCTCTCCCCTCACCACAAATCAGATTCTTCTGAGGAGTTCCCAGTACATTATCCTTTCCCCTGTGTAATTACCTTAATAAGCTCCAGCTGTTTTTATTCTCAGAAGGTTTACTACCTGATATACAGCTGACTTCCCCCTTCGAAAGAGCAGGTCCTAAATGAGCTTTTTTCTCTGTTCCCTCACCACAATCCAGATTCTTTTGGGGAGTTACCAGTACAGTAACCATACCAGGAAGTACTTAATTTATTAAGCTACTGCTTTTCTTAATCTCAGTGGAGATATTTACTGATAAAAAGCTACCTATGCAGCATTTTCATGTCGTTTCTAAATGAGCTTTTATCTCTCTCCCCTTACCACATATCAGATTCTTCTGAGGAGTTCCCAGTACATTATCCTATCCCCTGTGTAATTACCTTAATAAGCTCCAGCTGTTTTTATTCTCAGAAGGGATACTCCCTGATGTACAGCTGCCTACCCCCTTCGTAAGTGCAGGTCCTAAATGAGCTTTTTTCTCTGTTCCCTCACCACAGTCCAGATTCTTTGGGGAGTTACCATTACAGTAACCATACCAGGAAGTACTTAATGTATTAAGCTACTGCTTTTCTTAATCTCAGTGGAGATATTTACTGATAAACAGCTACCCATGCAGCATGTTCCTGTCGTTCCTAAATGAGCTTTTATCTCTCTCCCCTCAACAGAAATCAGATTCTTCTGAGGAGTTCCCAGTACATTATTCTTTCCCCTGTGTAATTACCTTAACAAGCTCCAGCTGTTTTTATTCTCAGAAGGGACACTCACTGATATACAGCTGCCTACCCCCATCATACGTGCAGGTCCTATATGAGCTTTTTTCTCTGTTCCCTCACCACAATCCAGATTCTTTTGGGGCGTTACCAGTACAGTAACCATACCAGGAAGTACTTAATTTATTAAGCTACTGCTTTTCTTAATCTCAGTGGAGATATTTACTGATAAACAGCTACCTCTGCAGCATTTTCATGTCGTTCCTAAATGAGCTTTTATCTCTCTCCCCTCACCACAAATCAGATTCTTCTGAGGAGTTCCCAGTACATTATCCTTTCCCCTGTGTAATTACCTTAACAAGCTTCAGCTGTTTTTATTCTCAGAAGCTTACTCCCTGATATACAGCTGCCTACCCCCTTCGTAAGTGCAGGTCCTAAATGAGCTTTTTTCTCTGTTCCCTCACCACAATCCAGATTCTTTTGGGGAGTTTCCAGTACAGTAACCATACCAGGAAGAACTTCATTTATTAAACTACTGCTTTTCTTAATCTCAGTGGAGATATATACTGATAAACAGCTACCTATGCAGCATTTTCATGTCGTTCCTAAATTAGCTTTTATCTCTCTCCCCTAACCACAAATCAGATTCTTCTGAGGAGTTCCCAGTACATTATCCTTTCCGCTGTGTAATTACCTTAACAAGCTCCAGCTGTTTTTATTCTCAGAAGTGATACTCCCTGATATACAGCTGCCTACCCCCTTCGTAAGTGCAGGTCCTAAATGCGCGTTTTTCTCTGTTCCCTCACCACAATCCAGATTCTTTTGGGGAGTTACCAGTACAGTAACCATACCAGGATGTACTTAATTTATTAAGCTACTGCTTTTCTTAATCTCAGTGGAGATATTTACTGATAAACAGCTACCTACGCAGCATGTTCATGTCGTTCCTAAATGAGCTTTTATCTCTCTCTCCTCACCACAAATCAGATTCTTCTGAGGAGTTCCCAGTACATTATCCTTTCCCCTGTGTAATTACCTTAACAGGCTCCAGCTGTTTTTATTCTCAGAAGGTTTACTCCCTGATATACAGTTGCCTACCCCCATCGTAAGTGCAGGTCCTAAATGAGCTTTTTTGTCTGTTCCCTCACCACAATCCAGATTCTTTTCGGGAGTTACCAGTACAGTAACCATACCAGGAAGTACTTAATTTTTTAAGCTACTGCTTTTCTTAATCTCAGTGGAGATGTTGTGCCAAGACGCAAGACCACCCCCAAGAAGACCACCGAGATTCAGACACTCCGAAATGCAAAAGCAAGGCAAGGGTTTATTACCGAGCTGCCAACTCGGGCCTCATCCTACTCACCGACACAGCGGAGGTTAGGAGGGAGCCCCGAGCTGTGATTACACAGGGCTTATAAAGGCAAAGAACAATGTTACAACAATCAGCTGTGTAAGCAAGATTAGAACACAGGTACAAATCTGATTGGCTCAGGGTTCGATTCTAAAATGGGGTTCACGTGATGGGGCCTGCCTTCAAAGTCTGGCACCTCATTTCCCCCTTTTTCTTTTTTGGTACCTTGAGAGCCAATCATGGCTCCATTCTGTCCATTTCAATGGCTTGCATGTCTAGGGGATGATATAGAGGTAAGGCATGGGCCAGTAGGACCCAATGTAGTAACCAAAGGGCCTGTCACCATTTCTTACAAGAATATTCTCTGTACCTCTGTTCTGCATGTCTCTAGTTTATCCTGCCTCATCTTCCCAAAAACAACTCTGGTCCCTTGATTTTAAAGGGGGGCTGATGGGTGAAGATCATTCATCTTCTGTAATTTCTTCAGGCTGACTCAGGGGCGTTGACCTTACCTAGCCAGGAACCTATAACCTTAGCCTACTTTTCCAAGGGACTGCAGGATTACTGCAAACTGAAAATTAACTTTCAGCTATACAGACTTACCATTAGCTCTATAGTGTTTAGTATCCAAATGTAAGCAACAAAATAATACATAAACTTCTCAACTGTGCTCTAAGGGTCGGGTGGCTATAGCCGTACTCCTGAGCAAGCCCAAAACTACCTAAAATAAGGGGGTCACCTCACTTTGGAGTGAGCTGCCAAAATGACATCAACACTTATCCAGGGTAGTAAGGAAAGAAGGCAAAAAGAAAATTATAACAATATTCAGTCTAACTTTCTTTTCTTGAGGCGAAGGCGAAGCGGCTGAGTTGGGTGCTTGGAGACCTCCCATGTTCCATCACGGTAGTTGTCATCCAGGGCAAAGGGGTCAGCTGGCCTGGCGTGGGAGCAATGGACCCAAGTGGTGACGCCATCTACCTTAAGAGCCGTGGGAGTAGTCAGTAGCACCACGTAGCGTCCCTTCCATCGTGGTTCTAAGGATTTGGGGTTATGCCTCCGGACGAACACCCAATCTCCTGGCCTGAATAAATGGGGGATAGGGACAGAAGCAGAATCATATAATGCCTTGAGTTGGGGCCACATTTTCTTGTGCACGAGCTGCAAATAATCAAGTTTACACAAAAATTCAATATCATCCAAATCAGTGAGCAATTCAGTCTGAAGGCTAGGGATAATGGGCGGAGGGTACCCGTACATTATTTCAAAAGGAGTAAAGCCAAGTTGATAGGGAGAATTTCTTACCCTAAGTAGAGCAAAAGGAAGGAGTGACACCCAGTCTGCGCCAGTCTCTAAGGCCAATTTAGTTAAGGTCTCTTTTAGAGTCCGATTCATTCTCTCTACCTGTCCTGAACTCTGGGGTCTACAAGCACAATGCAATTTCCAATCCGTCCCCAGTGCAGCGGCTATTCCCTGACTTACTTTTGAAACGAAAGCCGGTCCGTTGTCCAACCCAATGGTGGATGGGAAGCCATACCTGGGTAGGATTTCTTCCAGGATCTTCTTAGCCACTATATTCGCAGTTTCATGCTTTGTTGGATAGGCTTCCACCCATCCTGAAAAGGTGTCTACAAAAACTAGCAAATATTTGTATCCAAATTTTCCAGGTTTGATTTTTGTGAAATCTACTTCCCAATACACGCCTGGCCTATCCCCACGGAGGCGAGCTCCTTTAGTAACTTGTTGATTGGGGGCATTGGTAAGCTGACAGGCCTTGCAATTTTTAACAATATCTTCAATAAGTTGATCTCCTTGTCTAATTTTTACTTTGGAATGTCGGAGCAAGTCCTGCATTCTTCGGGTTCCCATGTGAGAAGCTCGGTGGATTCTTTTAAGGATCCCCTTACCTAGCCTTTGTGGCAAGATAAGTTTCCCTTCACCAGTTTTCCACCAGTCATCGTTTCCTTCTCTGTCCAGGGTTTTGTGGGTCATGGGAATTTTTTTTATCCACTCCAAGTCTTCCTGGGAATACTGGGGTACAGGAGGCAAAGCTCGTGGTCCTGGGTCTACTAGAGTCAATACTTCTGCTCTGGGATGGAGGGCTGCTTCCTTAGCTGCCTGGTCAGCCAGATTATTCCCTCTAGTCACCGAATCAACTCCCTTTTGATGACTCGGGCAATGCATAATGGCAATCTTTGCTGGTTCCCATAGGGCCCGGATGAGGCTTAAAATCTCCTGTCTGTTTTTAATGGCCTTTCCTTCAGCTGTCAGTAGCCCTCTTTCTTGGTAAATGGCTCCATGGATGTGTACAGTGGCAAAAGCGTACCGGCTGTCCGTATAGATATTTAGTCTCATTCCTTTTCCCGTCTGTAAAGCTTTTGTTAGTGCCACTAGTTCTGCTCTTTGTGCAGAAGTCCCCTGAGGGAGTGCCTCTGCCCACAATATCTCAGTGTCCGTAGTAACCGCCGCACCCGCATACCTTTTTCCATCTCGAATGAAGCTGCTGCCATCGGTGAACCAAGTGTGCTCGGCATGTGATAGCGGCAAATCCAGCAAGTCTGGCCGGAGGCTATGTGTTTGGGCCAGGATCTGGTCACAATCATGCAGGGGCGCTTCCAGATCCGGATCCGGCAGCAGAGTTGCTGGGTTTAATGCTGTTGGTACACAGAAGCTGATACGTGCCGGGTTAAGTAACAACGTTTGGTAATGGACCATGCGGGCATTGCTCATCCATCGGTCAGGTGGTTGTTTTAGCACCCCCTCTAGAGCATGTGGAGTGGCTACAGTCAGATTCTGTCCCAGAGTCAACTTATCTGCATCTTTTACCAAAAGGGCTACTGCAGCTATTATTCTTAAGCACGGAGGCCACCCAGCGGCGACAGGATCCAATTTCTTTGACAAATAGGCGACCGGTCGTCTCCAGGGCCCAATTGGCTGGGTGAGCACCCCTTTTGCTATTCCTTTCTTTTCGGCCACAAACAATGTGAATGGTTTATTCACGTCAGGTAGGCCTAAGGCTGGAGCTTCTAGAAGGCTTTTCTTGATTGCCTCAAAGGCTTTTTGCATCTGCTCAGTCCAATGAAATTCTGGGAGGTTTTTGGTGGCTTCATATAAAGGCTTGGCCATCTCAGCGAACCCAGGTATCCACAGCCGGCAAAAACCCGCCGTTCCCAGGAATTCTCTGACTTGTCTCGCTGACTTAGGCACAGGAATTTTGAGCACAGTCTCTTTACGTGCATCTGACAGCCAACGCTTGCCCTCTTTTAATATGAAGCCCAGATAGGTGACTTCAGGTTTACAAATTTGTGCCTTTTTAGTGGAGGCCCTATAGCCCAAATTGCCAAGAGTCTTTAAGAGCCTAGCTGTTCCCTTTAAACAACTATCCTTGTCTGGAGCAGCTATTAACAAATCATCTACATATTGCAATAGACTTATTTCAGTATTTTGGGAGCGGTACTCACTTAGGTCTTCATGTAACGCCTCATCAAAGATTGTAGGCGAATTCTTAAATCCTTGAGGCAGCCTGGTCCAGGTCAATTGACCGCTTATCCCGATTTCAGGATCGTGCCAAGTAAATGCAAAGTAGCTTTGGCTCTGTGAGGCTAAGGGCAGGCTAAAGAAAGCATCCTTTAGATCCAACACAGTATACCACACATGGCTCGGTGACAGGGAGCTCAGCAGGGTATATGGGTTTGGGACTGTTGGATGAATGTCCATTACTCTCTTGTTAACTTCTCTCAAGTCTTGCACTGGTCTATAATCATTGGAATTAGACTTTTTTATAGGCAACAATGGAGTATTCCAGGCTGACTGGGTGGGCTTCAGAACTCCTAAATCTAACAATTTTCTGATGTGAGGAGTGATCCCTTTCTTTGCTTCTAGTGACATAGGGTACTGGCAAACTCTTACTGGGTCAGCTCCGGCTTTAAGTTCCACAAAAATTGGAGGACGATGTTTTGCCAGTCCCATTCCCCCAGTTTCTGCCCATGCTTGGGGAAACGCCCGTAGCCACTCATTTTCTGGAGACTCGGGCTTGAGATGCTGGTATAGCCTATACTCTTCTTCTAACTTGCTAGTTATTAGTATACTAACAGGCTTTTCTCTTGAGTTCGTCACAGAACTCCCACTGTCTGTGAACTGTATCTGAGCTTTCATTTTCGTTAAGAGATCACGTCCAAGCAATGGATAGGGGCAGTCAGGGATGACTAAAAACGAGTGGGTTACCTGGCCCGCTCCCAAGTCCACTGTTCTTTGAGTAGTCCATTTATAGGGTTTAGTGCCCGTTGCACCTTGGACCCATGTTGTTTTAGTGGACATCGGCCCTCTCGGGGCTAGTAATACTGAATTTTCTGCTCCCGTATCTACCATGAACATGACTGGATTCCCCTCCACTTTTAATGTTATCCTGGGCTCAGGGAGGGGATCTGAACCCCGACTCCCTCAGTCACTGTCCTCAGCCATCTCTAAGGTTGACAACACTCTTGAACCTACTTTATGTTTTTCCTCCTTTTTCTGGGCTAGCTCTGGGCAGTTTCTGATCCAATGCCCCTCCTTCTTGCAATAAGCACATTGATTCTTCCACATCCTTGGTTGGGGTTTGGGATTTTGCTCCTTACTTGGAGAGGAGGACTGTCTAAAGTTTCCTGCCTGCATAGAGGTCAGGATTTCCCAGAGTTCCTTCTGTTGTTGTTCCAAAATCCTAGCCAGACTCCTTTCCTGTCTTCGTTCTCCTGTTTCTCTCTTATTATAAACCTTTTCCGCCACTGCTACTAGATCCCTAATAGATTTTTCCCCAAGCCTGTCTAGAGCCTGCAATTTCCGCTTTATATCCGGTGTGGCTTGATTTACGTAGGCAAACATAATCATCTGAGCAGATTCCTGGGTCTCAAGATCATATGGGGTGTATTGACTAAAGGCTTCCATAAGACGCTCAAGGTATGCTGCCGGACTTTCACTTTCTCCCTGTCTGATATCATAAACTTTGGCCATATTTGTAGGTCGGCGAGCCGCCGCCTTGAGACCTGCCAGCAGAGCCTGGCGATAGACAAGGAGTCGCTCCCTACCTTCAGCTGTATTGTAGTCCCATACTGGTCGGGTCTGGGGAAAATAGGTATCAATCAAGGCAGGATCCGTGATGGGTGCTCCGTTGGGGCCAGGGATAAGTCTCCGGGCCGCTTCTTGAATACGACCTCTCTCCTCATTGGTGAAAAGTACCTGTAAAAGCTGGCTACAATCATCCCAAGTGGGCTGGTGAGTGAAAAGTATAGTTTCAAACAAGCGAATTAAGTCCCGAGGTTTCTCAGGAAAAGGGGCATTTTGGGCACGCCAATTGTAAAGATCACTAGTAGCAAATGGCCAGTATTGGAATTGTTGTCGACCGTCCGCATCCACAGGACTTATAGGGCGTAGGGGAAGGGTAGTAGATTTGTGAAGAGATGTAATTCTTTGGCGCTGGCGAGTTGATTGAGCGGGGCCCTCCGGGGCGGAGGGCACAGCTGAAACATCTTCCTCAGAGTCCTCCTCTTGGAGAGTTAACTGGGGTGGGGCGTATGGAGGGGGAAGCATTTCCTCCTCTGTGCTTCCTCCCTGGAGGACAGGTGGATATAATTTATTTTCTCCCCTCTTAGGTTCTCTCTTGGCACCCCGTGTTTTTTGAGTGAATATTGGGGTAGGGGAAGGAGTGGAGGAGGGAGTTGGTAAGAAAGGCCGAACCCAAGCTGGAGTGTCCCTGTCAACTAGTTCTCTCCAGGTGTCTATATAAGGAACCCGGTCTATATAGCCTGAACGAGGGGCTTCGATTAGGCTTTGTAAGGTACTGATCTTAATGATGTCAAAGCTTCCCTCAGGTGGCCAATTAGCTCTCTCAAGGGTGGGCCATTCTGACTTGCACAGGGTAATCCACTTTTCCTCCTTAAGGGCCACACCTCGGTTCTGAGCTATCTCCTTGATCTCCTTCCAGTGAACTAAAGTCAAATCTAGGGGGCTAGATGGAGGACCCCAAGATAGAACGTTACCCATAGCTCTGATCAGATGTTTAGTCCAAAAGACTACAAAAGAAAAGAAACCAAAACAATTAATACAGAAGGAAAAAAACATAGGCAAGATCAAGAACAAGTAAAACTGGAGATTTCCCAAGTTGGCCCACACATCCCCCTGCAAGGATGCAGAAAGAGTGAATTCAAGTTGAAAGCGGGGCTCCAGAGATCCCCCTTTAAGGGTGAGGAGTCTGGGACATCCCCCGGTCTCACCAGGATTGTCAAGTAAGTACATCTGCTTCGACAACCCCTTCAAGAAATAAGCAAAAGCAAGACAAACAAACAGGCACATTACAGGACAAGACAAATGAACAGGGCTGTTTTCTTACCTTCGGAGCCTGGGATCTCGGGGTCTCTGGGGCTATCCCGGACGAAACCCCAAATGTTGTGCCAAGACGCAAGACCACCCCCAAGAAGACCACCGAGATTCAGACACTCCGAAATGCAAAAGCAAGGCAAGGGTTTATTTAACGAGCTGCCAACTCGGGCCTCGTCCTACTCACCTACACAGCGGAGGTTAGGAGGGAGCCCCGAGCTGTGTTTACACAGGGCTTATAAAGGCAAAGAACAAGGTTACAACAATCAGCTGTGCAAGCAAGATTAGAACACAGGTACAAATCTGATTGGCTCAGGGTTCGATTCTAAAATGGGGTTCACGTGATGGGGCCTGACTTCAAAGTCTGGCAACTCATTGATATTTACTGATAAACAGCTACCTATGCAATATTTTCATGTCGTTCCTAAATGAGCTTTTACCTCTCTCCCCTCACCACAAATCAGATTCTTCTGAGGAGTTCCCAGTACATTATCCTTTCCCCTGTGTAATTACCTTAACAAGCTCCAGCTGTTTTTATTCTCAGAAGGGATACTCCCTGATATACAGCTGCCTACCCCCCTCGTAAGTGCAGGTCCTAAATGAGATTTTTTCTCTGTTCGCTCACCACAATCCAGATTCTTTTGAGGAGTTACCAGTACAGTAACCATACCAGGAAGTACTTAATTTATTAAGCTACTGCTTTTCTTAATCTCAGTGGAGATATTTACTGATAAACAGCTACCTACGCAGCATGTTCATGTCGTTCCTAAATGAGCTTTTATCTCTCTCCCCTCACCACAAATCAGATTCTTCTGAGGAGTTCCCAGTACATTATCCTTTCCCCTGTGTAATTACCTTAACAAGCTCCAGCTGTTTTTATTCTCAGAAGGTTTACTCCCTGATATACAGCTGCCTACCCCCTTCGTAAGTGCAGGTCCTAAATGAGCTTTTTTCTCTGTTCCCTCACCACAATCCAGATTTTTTGGGGAGTTACCAGTAAAGAAACCATACCAGGAAGTACTTAATTTATTTATTTATTTATTTATTTATTTTTTTGGCCAGTACTGGGCCTTGGACTCAGGGCCTGAGCACTGTCCCTGGCTTCTTCCCGCTCAAGGCTAGCACAGTGCCTCTTGAGCCACAGCGCCGCTTCTGGCCGTTTTCTGTATATGTGGTGCTGGGGAATCGAACCTAGGGCCTTGTGTATGCGAGGCAGGAACTCTTGCGGCTAGGCTATATCCCCAGCCCATAATTTATTAAGCTACTGCTTTTCTTAATCTCAGTGGTGATATTTACTGATAAACAGCTACCTATGCAGCATGTTCATGTCGTTCCTAAATGAGATTTTATCTCTCTCCCCTCACCACAAATCAGATTCTTCTGAGGAGTTCCCAGTACATTATCCTTTCCCCTGTGTAATTACCTTAACAAGCTCCAGCTGTTTTTATTCTCAGAAGGGATACTCCCTGATATACAGCTGCCTACCCCCTTCGTAAGTGCAGGTCCTAAATGAGCTTTTTTCTCTGTTCCCTCAACACTATCCAGATTCTTTTGGGGAGTTACCAGTACAGTAACCATACCAGGAAGTACTTAATTTATTAAGCTACTGCTTTTCTTAATCTCAGTTGAGATATTTACTGATAAACAGCTACCTACGCAGCATGTTCATGTCGTTCCTAAATGAGCTTTTATCTTTCTCCCCTCATCACAAATCAGATTCTTCTGAGGAATTCCCAGTACATTATCCTTTCCCCTGTGTAATTACCTTAACAAGCTCCAGCTGTTTTTACTCTCAGAAGGTTTACTCCCTGATATACAGCTGCCTACCCCCTTCGTAAGTGCAGGTCCTAAATGAGCTTTTTTCTCTGTTCGCTCACCACAATCCAGATTCTTTTGGGGAGTTACCAGTACAGTATCCATACCAGGAGGAACTTAATTTATTAAGCTACTGCTTTTCTTAATCTCAGTGGAGATATTTACTGATAAACAGCTACCTACGCAGGATGTTCATGTCGTTTCTAAATGAGCTTTTATCTCTCTCCCCTCACCACAAATCAGATTCTTCTGAGGAGTTCCCAATACATTATCCTTTCCCCTGTGTAATTACATTAACAAGCTCCAGCTGTTTTTATTCTCAGAAGGTTTACTCCCTGATATACAGCTGCCTACCCGCTTCGTAAGTGCAGGTCCTAAATGAGCTTTTTTCTCTGTTCCCTCACCACAATCCAGATTTTTTGGGGAGTTACCAGTAGAGAAACCATACCAGGAAGTACTTAATTTATTTATTTATTTATTTATTTATTTTTGGCCAGTCCTGGGCCTTGGACTCAGGGCCTGAGCACTGTCCATGGCTTCTATCTGCTCAAGGCTAGCACTCTGCCACTTGAGCCACAGCGCCGCTTCTGGCCGTTTTCTGTATATGTGGTGCTGGGGAATCGAACCTAGGGCCTCGTGTATCCAAGGCAGGAACTCTTGCGGCTAGGCTATATCCCCAGCCCATAATTTATTAAGCTACTGCTTTTCTTAATCTCAGTGGTGATATTTACTGATAAACAGCTACCTATGCAGCATGTTCATGTCGTTCCTAAATGAGCTTTTATCTCTCTCCCCTCACCACAAATCAGATTCTTCTGAGGAGTTCCCAGTACATTATCCTTTCCCCTGTGTAATTACCTTAACAAGCTCCAGCTGTTTTTATTCTCAGAAGGGATTCTCCCTGATATACAGCTGCCTACCCCCTTCGTAAGTGCAGGTCCTAAATGAGCTTTTTTCTCTGTTCCCTCAACCCTATCCAGATTCATTTGGGGAGTTACCAGTACAGTAACCATACCAGGAAGTGCTTAATTTGTTAAGCTACTGCTTTTCTTAATCTCAGTGGTGATATTTACTGATAAACAGCTACCTATGCAGCATGTTCATGTCGTACCTAAATGAGCTTTTATCTCTCTCCTCTCACCACAAATCAGATTCTTCTGAGGAGTTCCTAGTACATTATCCTTTCCACTGTGTAATTACCTTAACAAGCTCCAGCTGTTTTTATTCTCAGAAGGTTTACTCCCTGATATACAGCTGCCTACCCCCTTCGTAAGGGCAGGTCCTAAATGAGCATTTTTCTCTGTTCCCTCACAACAATCCAGATTCTTTTGGGGAGTTACCAGTACAGTAAACATACCAGGAAGTACTTAATTTATTAAGCTACTGCTTTTCTTAATCTCAGTGGAGATATTTACTGATAAACAGCTACATATGCAGCATGTTCATGTCGTTCCTAAATGAGCTTTTATCTCTCTCCCCTCACCACAAAACACATTCTTCTGAGGAGTTCCCAGTACATTATCCTTTCCCCTGTGTAATTACCTTAACAAGTTCCAGCTGTTTTAATTCTCAGAAGGGATACTCCCTGATATACAGCTGCCTACCCCCATCGTAAGTGCAGGTCCTAAATGAGCTTTTTTCTCTTTTCCCTCACCTAAATCCAGATTCTTTTGGGGAGTTACCAGTACAGTAACCATACCAGGAATAATTTAATTTATTAAGCAATTGCTTTTCTTTTTTTTTTTTTTTTTTTGGCCAGTCCTGGGCCTTGGACTCAGGGCCTGAGCACTGTCCCTGGCTTCTTCCCGCTCAAGGCTAGCACTCTGCCCCTTGAGCCACTGCGCCGCTTCTGGCCGTTTCCTGTATATGTGGTGCTGGGGAATCGAACCTAGGGCCTCGTGTATCCGAGGCAGGCACTCTTGCCACTAGGCTATATCCCCAGCCCAAGCAACTGCTTTTCTTAATCTCAGTGGAGATATTAACTGATAAACAGCTACCTACGCAGCATGTTCATGTCGTTCCTAAACGAGCTTTTATCTCATTCACCTCACCACAAATCAAATTATTCTGAGGAGTTCCCAGTACATTATCCTTTCCCCTATGTAATTACCAGAACAAGCTCCAGCTGTTTTTATTCTTAGAAGGGATAATCCCTGATATACAGCTGCCTACGCCCTTCGTAAGTGTAGGTCCTAAATGAGCTTTTTTCTCTGTTCCCTCACCACAAACCAGATTCGTTTGGGGAGTTACCAGTACAGTAACCGTACCAGGAAGTACTTAATTCATTAAGCTACTGCTTTTCTTAATCTCAGTGGAGATATTTACTGATAACCAGCTACCTATGCAGCCTGTTCCTGTCGTTCCTAAATGAACTTTTATCTATCTCCCCCAACCACAAATCAGATTCTTCTGAGGAGTTCCCAGTACATTATCCTTTCCTCTGTGTAATTACCTTAACAAGCTCCAGCTGTTTTTATTCTCAGAAGGGATACTCCCTGATATACAGCTGCCTACCCCCTTCGTAAGTGCAGGTCCTAAAAGAGCTTGTTTCTCTGTTCCGTCACCACAATCCAGATTCTTTTGGGGAGTTACAGTAACCATACAAGGAAGTACTTAATTTATTAAGCTACTGCTTTTCTTAATCTCAGTGGAGATATTTACTGATAAACAGGTACCTACGGAGCATGTTCATGTCGTTCCTAAATGAGCTTTTATCTCTCTCCCCTCACCACAAATCAGATTCTTCTGAGGAGTTCCCAGTACATTATCCTTTCCCCTATGTAATTGCCTTCACAAGCTTCAGCTCTTTTTATTCTCAAAAGGGATACTCCCTGATATACAGCTGCCTACCCCCTTCGTAAGTGCAGGTCCTAAATGAGCTTTTTTCTCTGTTCCCTCACCATAATCCAGATTCTATTGGGGAGTTACCAGTACAGTAACCATACCAGGAAGTACTTAATTTATTAAGGTACTGCTATTCTTAATCTCAGTGGAGATATTTACTGATAAACTGCTACCTACGCAGCATGTTCATGTCGTTCATAAATGAGCTTTTATCTCTCTCCCCTCACCACAAATCAGATTCTTCTGAGGAGTTCCCAGTACATTATCCTTTCCCCTGTGTAATTACCTTAACAAGCTCCAGCTGTTTTTATTCTCAGAAGGTTTAGTCCCTGATATACAGCTGCCTACCCCCTTCGTAAGTGCAGGTCCTAAATGAGATTTTTTCTCTGTTCCCTCACCACAATCCAGATTCTTTTGGGGAGTTACCAGTACAGTAACCATACCAGGAAGTACTTAATTTATTAAGCTACTGCTTTTCTTAATCTCAGTGGAGATATTTACTGATAAACAGCTACTTACGCAGCATGTTCATGTCGTTCCTAAATGAGCTTTTATCTCTCTCTCCTCACCACAAATCAGATTCTTCTGAGGAGTTCCCAGTACATTATCCTTTCCCCTGTGTAATTACCTTAACAAGCTCCAGCTGTTTTTATTCTCAGAAGGGATACTCCCTGATATAGAGCTGCCTACCCCCTTCGTAAGTGCAGGTCCTAAATGAGTTTTTTCTCTCTTCCCTCACCACAATCCAGATTCTTTTGGGGAGTTACCAGTAGAGTAACCATAAAAGGAAGTACTTAATTTATTAAGCTACTGCTTTTCTTAATCAAAGTGGAGATATTTACTGATAAACAGCTACCTACACAGCATGTTCATGTCGTTCGTAAATGAGCTTTTATCTCTCTCCCCTCAGCACAAATCAGATTCTTCTGAGGAGTTCCCAGTACATTACACTTTCCCCTGTGTAATTACCTCAACAAGCTGCGGCTGTTTTTATTCTCAGATGGTCCACTCCGTGATATACAGCTGCCTACCCCCTTCGTAAGTGCAGTTCCTGAATGAGCTTTTTTCTCTGTTCCCTCACCACAATCCAGATTCTTTTGGGTTGTTGCCAGTACAGTAACCATACCAGGAAGTACTTAATTTATTAAGCTACTGCTTTTCTTAATCTCAGTGGAGATATTTACTGATAAACAGCTACCTACGCAGCATGTTCATGTCGTTCCTAAATGAGCTTTTATCTCTCTCTCCTCACCACAAATCAGATTCTTCTGAAGAGTTCCCAGTACATTATCCTTTCCCCTGTGTAATTACCTTAACAAGCTCCAGCTGTTTTTATTCTCAGAAGGTTTACTCCCTGATATACAGCTGCCTACATCCTTCGTAAGTGCAGGTCATAATTGAGCTTTTTTCTCTGTTCCCTCACCACAATCCAGACTCCTTTGGGAAGTTATCAGTACAGTAACCATACCAGGAAGTACTTAATTTTTTAAGCTACTGCTTTTCTTAATCTCAGTGGAGATATTTACTCATAAACAGCTACCTATGCAGCATTTTCATGTCGTTCCTAAATGAGCTTTTATCTATCTCCCCTCACCACAAATCAGATTCTTCTGAGGAGTTCCCAGTACATTATCCTTTCCTCTGTGTAATTACCTTAACAAGCTCCAGCTGTTTCTTTCTCAGAAGGGATACTCCCTGATATACAGCTGCCTACCCCCTTCGTAAGTGCAGGTCCTAAATGAGCCTTTTTCTCTGTTCCCTCACCACAATCCAGATTCTTTTGGAGAGTTACCAGTACAGTAACCATACCAGGAAGTATTTAATTTATTAAGCAACTGCTTTTCTTTTCTTTTCTTTTTTTTTTTTTTTTTTTTGGCCAGTCCTGGGCCTTGGACTCAGGGCCTGAGCACTGTCCCTGGCTTCTTCCCGCTCAAGGCTAGCACTCTGCCACTTGAGCCACAGCGCCTCTTCTGGCCGTTTTCTGTATATGTGGTGCTGGGGAATCGAACGTAGGGCCTCATGTATCCGAGGCAGGCACTCTTGCCACTAGGCTATATCCTCAGCCCAAGCAACTGCTTTTCTTAATCTCAGTGGAGATATTTACTGATAAACAGCTACCTACGCAGCATGTTCATGTCGTTCCTAAAGGAGCTTTTATCTCATTCACCTCACCACAAATCAAATTCTTCTGAGGAGTTCCCAGTACATTATCCTTTCCCCTGTGTAATTACCAGAACAAGCTCCAGCTGTTTTTATTCTTAGAAGAGATAATCCCTGATATACAGCTGCCTACCCCCTTCGTAAGTGCAGGTCCTAAATGAGCTTTTTTCTCTGTTCCCTCACCACAATCCAGATTCTTTTGGGGAGTTACCAGTAGAGTAACCGTACCAGGAAGTACTTAATTTATTAAGCTACTGTTTTTCTTAATCTCAGTGGAGATATTTACTGATAACCAGCTACCTATGCAGCCTGTTCCTGTCGTTCCTAAATGAGCTTTTATCTATCTCCCCTCACCACAAATCAGATTCTTCTGAGGAGTTCCCAGTACATTATCCTTTCCTCTGTGTAATTACCTTAACAAGCTCCAGCTGTTTTTATTCTCAGAAGGGATACTCCCTGATATACAGCTGCCTACCCCCTTCGTAAGTGCAGGTCCTAAAAGAGCTTGTTTCTCTCCTCGGTCACCACAATCCAGATTCTTTTGGGGAGTTACAGTAACCATAACAGGAAGTACTTAATTTATTAAGCTACTGCTTTTCTTAATCTCAGTGGAGATATTTACTGATAAACAGGTACCTACGGAGCATGTTCATGTCGTTCCTAAATGAGCTTTTATCTCTCTCCCCTCAGCACAAATCAGATTCTTCTGAGGAGTTCCCAGTACATTATACTTTCCCCTGTGTAATTACCTCAACAAGCTGCGGCTGTTTTTATTCTCAGATGGTCCACTCCGTGATATACAGCTGCCTACGCCCTTCGTAAGTGCAGGTCCTAAATGAGCTTTTTTCTCTGTTCCCTCACCATAATCCAGATTCTTTTGGGGAGTTACCAGTACAGTAACCATACCAGGAAGTACTTAATTTATTAAGGTACTGCTTTTCTTAATTTCAGTGGAGATATTTACTGATAAACAGCTACCTACGCAGCATGTTCATGTCGTTCATAAATGAGCTTTTATCTCTCTCCCCTCAACACAAATCAGATTCTTCTGAGGAGTTCCCAGTACATTATCCTTTCCCCTGTGTAAAAACCTTAACAAGCTCCAGCTGTTTTTATTCTCAGAAGGTTTAGTCCCTGATATACAGCTGCCTACCCCCTTCGTAAGTGCAGGTCCTAAATGAGATTTTTTCTCTGTTCCCTCACCACAATGCAGATTCTTTTGGGGAGTTACCAGTACAGTAACCATACCAGGAAGTACTTAATTTGTTAAGCTACTGCTTTTCTTAATCTCAGTGGAGATATTTACTGAAAAACAGCTACCTACGCAGCATGATCATGTCCTTCATAAATGAGCTTTTATCTCTCTCCCCTCACCACAATCAGATTCTTCTGAGGAGTTCCCAGTACATTATCCTTTCCCCTGTGTAATTACCTTAACAAGCTCCAGCTGTTTTTATTCTCAAAAGGTTTACTCCCTGATATACAGCTGCCTACCCCCTTCGTAAGTGCAGGTCCTAAATGAGCTTTTTTCTCTGTTCCCTCACCACAATCCAGATTCTTTGGGGGAGTTACCAGTACAGTAACCATACCAGGAAGTACTTAATTTATTAAGCTACTGCTTTTCTTAATCTCAGTGGAGATATTTACTGATAAACAGCTGCCTACGCAGCATGTTCATGACGTTCGTAAATGAACTTTTATCTCTCTCCCCTCAGCACAAATCAGATTCTTCTGAGGAGTTCCCAGTACATTATGCTTTCCCCTGTGTAATTACCTTAACAAGCTCCAGCTGTTTTTATTCTCAGAAGGTTTACTCCCTGATATACAGCTGCTACCCCCTTCGTAAGTGCAGTTCCTAAATGAGCTTTTTTCTCTGTTCCCTCACCACAAATTAGATTCTTCTGAGGAGTTCCCAGTACATTATCCTTTCCCCTGTGTAATTACCTTAACAAGCTCCAGCTGTTTTTATTGTCAGAAGCGATACTCCCAGATATACAGCCGCCTACCCCCTTCGTTAGTGCAGGTCCTAAATGAGCTTTTTTCTCTGTTCCCTCACCACAATCTAGATTCTTTTGGGGAGTTACCAGTACAGGAACCATACCAGGAAGTACTTAATTTATTAAGCTACTGCTTTTCCTAATCTCAGTGGAGATATTTACTGATAAACTGCTACCTATGCAGCATGTTCATGTCGTTCCTAAATGTGCTTTTATCTCTCTCCCCTCACAACGAATCAGATTCTTCTGAGGAGTTCCCAGTACATTATCCTTTCCCCTGTGTAATTACCTTTACAAGCTCCAGCTGTTTTTATTCTCAGAAGGTTTACTCCCTGACATACAGCTGCCTACCCCTTCCTACGTGCAGGTCATAATTGACCTTTTTTCTCTGTTCCCTCACCACAATCCAGATTCTTTTAGGTAGTTACCAGTACAGGAACCATACCAGGAAGTACTTAATTTATTAAGCTACTGCTTTTCTTAATCTCATTGGAGATATATATTGATAAACAGCTACATATGCAGCATTTTCATGTCGTTCCTAAATGAGCTTTTATCTCTCTCCGCTCACCACAAATCAGATTCTTCTGAGGAGTTCCCAGTACACTACCCTTTCCACTGTGTATTTACCTTAACGAGCTCCAGCTGTTTTTATTCTCAGAAGGGATACTCCCTGATATACAGCTGCCTACCCCTTTCGTAAATGCAGGTCCTAAATGAGCTTTTATCTCTCTCCCCTCACCACAAATCAGATTCTTCTGAGGAGTTCCCAGTACACTATCCTTTCCACTGTGTATTTACCTTAACAAGCTACAGCTGTTTTTATTCTCAGAACGTTTACTCCCTGATATACAGCTGCCTAACCCCTTCGTAAGTGCAGGTCATTAATGAGCTTTTTTCTCTGTTCCCTCACCACAATCCAGATTCTTTGGGGGAGTTACCAGTACAGTAACCATACCAGGAAGTACTTAATTTATTAAGCTACTTCTTTTCTTAATCTCAGTGGAGATATTTCCTGATAAACAGGTACTTACGCTGCATGTACATGTTGTTCCTAAATGAGCTTTTATCTCTCTCCCCTCACCACAAATCAGATTCTTCTGAGGAGTTCCTAGTACATTATCCTTTTCCCTGTGTAATTACCTTAACAAGCTAGAGCTGTTTTTATTCTCAGAAGGTTTACTCCCTGATATACAGTTGCCTACCCCCTTTCGTAAGTGCAGGTCCTAAATGAGCTTTTTTCTCTGTTCCCTCACCACAATCCAGATTCTTTTGGGGAGTTACCAGTACAGTAACCATACCAGGAAGTACTTAATTTATTAAGCTACTGCTTTTCTTAATCTCAGTGGAGATATTTTCTGATAAACAGCTACCTATGCAGCATGTTCTCGTCATTCCTAAATGAGCTTTTATCTCTCTCCCCTCACCACAAATAAGATTCTTCTGAGGAGTTCCCAGTACATTATCCTTTCCCCTGTGTAATTACCTTAACAAGCACCAGCTGTTTTTATTCTCCGAAGGGATACTCCCTGATATATAGCTGCCTACCCCCTTCGTAAGTGCAGGTCCTAAATGAGGTTTTTTCTCTGTTCCCTCACCACAATCCAGATTCTTTTGCGGAGTTCCCAGTACAGTAACATACGAGGAAGTACTTAATTTATTAAGGTACTGCTTTTCTTAATCTCAGTGGAGATATTTACTGATAAACAGCTAGCTATGCAGCATGTTCATGTCATTCCTAAATGAGCTTTTATCTCTCTCCCCTCACCACAAATCAGATTCTTCTGAGGAGTTCCCAGTACATTATCCTTTCCCGTGTGTAATTACCTTAACAGGCTCTAGCTGTTTTTATTCTCAGAAGGGATACTCACTGATATACAGCTGCCTACCCCCTTCATAAGTGCAGGTCCTAAATGAGCTTTTTTCTCTGTTCCCTCAACACAATCCAGATTCTTTTTGGGAGTTACCAGTACAGGAACCATACCAGGAAGTACTTAATTTATTAAGCTACTGCTTTTCCTAATCTCTTTGGAGATATTTACTGATAAACTGCTACCTATGCAGCATGTTCATGTCGTTCCTAAATGAGCTTTTATCTCTCTCCCCTCACCACGAATCAGATTCTTCTGAGGAGTTCCCAGTACATTATCCTTTCCCCTGTGTAATTACCTTAACAAGCTCCAGCTGTTTTTATTCTCAGAAGGTTTACTCCCTGATATACAGCTGCCTGCCCCCTTCGTAAGTGCAGGTCCTAAATGAGCTTTTTTCTCTGTTCCCTCACCACAATCCAGATTCTATTGGGGAATTACCAGTACAGTACCATACCAGGAAGTACTTAATTTATTAAGCTACTGCTTTTCTTAATACAGTGTAGATATTTACTTATAAACAGCTACCTACGCAGCATGTTCATGTCGTTCCTAAATGAGCATTTATTTCTCTCCCCTCAACACAAATCAGATTCTTATGAAGAGTTCCCAGTACATTATCCTTTCCCCTGTGTAATTACCTTAACAAGCTCCAGCTGTTTTTATTCTCAGAAGGTTTACTCACTGATATACAGCTGCCTACCCCCTTCGTAAGTGCAGGTCCTAAATGAGCTTTTTTCTCTGTTCCCTCACCACAATCCAGATTCTTTTGGGGAGTTACCAGTAGAGTAACCATACCAGGAAGTACTTAATTTATTAAGCTACTGCTTGTCTTAATCTCAGTGGAGATATTTACTGATAAACAGCTACCTACGCAGCATGTTCATGTCGTTCATAAATGAGCTTTTATCTCTCTCCCCTCACCACAAATCAGATTCTTCTGAGGAGTACCCAGTACATTATCCTTTCCCATTTGTAATTACCTTAACAAGCTCCAGCTGTTTTTATTCTCAGAAGGGATACTCCCTGATATACAGCTGCCTACCCCGTTCGTAAGTGCAGGTCCTAAATGAGCTTTTTTCTCTGTTCCCTCACCACAATGCAGATTCTTTTGGGGAGTTACCAGTACAGTAACCATAACAGGAAATACTTAATTTATTAAGCTACTGCTTTTCTTAATCTCAGTGGAGATATTTACTGATAAACAGCTACCTATGCAGCATTTACATGTCGTTCCTAAATGAGCTTTATTCTCTCTCCCCTCACCACAAATCAGATTATTCTGAGGAGTTCCCAGTACATTATCCTTAACCCTTTGTAATTACCTTAACAAGCTCCTGCTGTTTTTATTCTCAGAAGGGATACTCCCTGATATACAGGTGCCTACCCCCTTCGTAATTGCAGGTCTTAAGTGAGCTTTTTTCTCTGTTCCCTCACCACAATCCAGATTGTTTTGGGGAGTTACCAGTAGAGTAATCATACCAGGAAGTACTTAATTTATTAAGCTACTGCTTTTCTTAATCTCAGTGGAGATATTTACTGATAAACAGCTACCTACGCAGCATGTTCATGTCGTTCCTAAATGAGCTTTTATCTCTCTCTCCTCACCACAAATCAGATTCTTCTGAAGAGTTCCCAGTACATTATCCTTTCCCCTGTGTAATTACCTTAACAAGCTCCAGCTGTTTTTATTCTCAGAAGGTTTACTCCCTGATATACAGCTGCCTACATCCTTCGTAAGTGCAGGTCATAATTGAGCTTTTTTCTCTGTTCCCTCACCACAATCCAGACTCCTTTGGGAAGTTATCAGTACAGTAACCATACCAGGAAGTACTTAATTTTTTAAGCTACTGCTTTTCTTAATCTCAGTGGAGATATTTACTCATAAACAGCTACCTATGCAGCATTTTCATGTCGTTCCTAAATGAGCTTTTATCTATCTCCCCTCACCACAAATCAGATTCTTCTGAGGAGTTCCCAGTACATTATCCTTTCCTCTGTGTAATTACCTTAACAAGCTCCAGCTGTTTCTTTCTCAGAAGGGATACTCCCTGATATACAGCTGCCTACCCCCTTCGTAAGTGCAGGTCCTAAATGAGCTTTTTTCTCTGTTCCCTCACCACAATCCTGATTCTTTTAGGGAGTTACCAGTACAGTACCCATACCAGGAAGTACTTAATTCATTAAGCTCCTGCTTTTCTTAATCTCAGTGGAGATATTTACTGATAAACAGCTACCTATGCAGCATGTTCATGTCGTTCCTAAATGAGCTTTTATCTCTCTCCCCTCACCACAAATCAGATATTCTGAGGAGTTCCCAGTACATTATCCTTTCCCCTGTGTAATTACCTTAACAAGCTCCAGCTCTTTTTATTCTCAGAAGGGATACTCCCTGATATACAGCTGCCTACCCCCTTCGTAAGTGCAGGTCCTAAATGAGCCTTTTTCTCTGTTCCCTCACCACAATCCAGATTCTTTTGGAGAGTTACCAGTACAGTAACCATACCAGGAAGTATTTAATTTATTAAGCAACTGCTTTTCTTTTCTTTTCTTTTCTTTTTTTTTTTTTTTTGGCCAGTCCTGGGCCTTGGACTCAGGGCCTGAGCACTGTCCCTGGCTTCTTCCCGCTCAAGGCTAGCACTCTGCCACTTGAGTCACAGCGCCTCTTCTGGCCGTTTTCTGTATATGTGGTGCTGGGGAATCGAACGTAGGGCCTCGTGTATCCGAGGCAGGCACTCTTGCCACTAGGCTATATCCTCAGCCCAAGCAACTGCTTTTCTTAATCTCAGTGGAGATATTTACTGATAAACAGCTACCTACGCAGCATGTTCATGTCGTTCCTAAAGGAGCTTTTATCTCATTCACCTCACCACAAATCAAATTCTTCTGAGGAGTTCCCAGTACATTATCCTTTCCCCTGTGTAATTACCAGAACAAGCTCCAGCTGTTTTTATTCTTAGAAGAGATAATCCCTGATATACAGCTGCCTACCCCCTTCGTAAGTGCAGGTCCTAAATGAGCTTTTTTCTCTGTTCCCTCACCACAATCCAGATTCTTTTGGGGAGTTACCAGTAGAGTAACCGTACCAGGAAGTACTTAATTTATTAAGCTACTGTTTTTCTTAATCTCAGTGGAGATATTTACTGATAACCAGCTACCTATGCAGCCTGTTCCTGTCGTTCCTAAATGAGCTTTTATCTATCTCCCCTCACCACAAATCAGATTCTTCTGAGGAGTTCCCAGTACATTATCCTTTCCTCTGTGTAATTACCTTAACAAGCTCCAGCTGTTTTTATTCTCAGAAGGGATACTCCCTGATATACAGCTGCCTACCCCCTTCGTAAGTGCAGGTCCTAAAAGAGCTTGTTTCTCTCCTCGGTCACCACAATCCAGATTCTTTTGGGGAGTTACAGTAACCATAACAGGAAGTATTTAATTTATTAAGCTACTGCTTTTCTTAATCTCAGTGGAGATATTTACTGATAAACAGGTACCTACGGAGCATGTTCATGTCGTTCCTAAATGAGCTTTTATCTCTCTCCCCTCACCACAAATCAGATTCCTCTGAGGAGTTCCCAGTACATTATCCTTTCCCCTATGTAATTGCCTTCACAAGCTCCAGCTCTTTTTATTCTCAAAAGGGATACTCCCTGATATACAGCTGCCTACGCCCTTCGTAAGTGCAGGTCCTAAATGAGCTTTTTTCTCTGTTCCCTCACCATAATCCAGATTCTTTTGGGGAGTTACCAGTACAGTAACCATACCAGGAAGTACTTAATTTATTAAGGTACTGCTTTTCTTAATTTCAGTGGAGATATTTACTGATAAACAGCTACCTACGCAGCATGTTCATGTCGTTCATAAATGAGCTTTTATCTCTCTCCCCTCAACACAAATCAGATTCTTCTGAGGAGTTCCCAGTACATTATCCTTTCCCCTGTGTAAAAACCTTAACAAGCTCCAGCTGTTTTTATTCTCAGAAGGTTTAGTCCCTGATATACAGCTGCCTACCCCCTTCGTAAGTGCAGGTCCTAAATGAGATTTTTTCTCTGTTCCCTCACCACAATGCAGATTCTTTTGGGGAGTTACCAGTACAGTAACCATACCAGGAAGTACTTAATTTGTTAAGCTACTGCTTTTCTTAATCTCAGTGGAGATATTTACTGAAAAACAGCTACCTACGCAGCATGATCATGTCCTTCATAAATGAGCTTTTATCTCTCTCCCCTCACCACAATCAGATTCTTCTGAGGAGTTCCCAGTATATTATCCTTTAACCTGTGTAAAAACCTTAACAAGCTCCAGCTGTTTTTATTCTCAGAAGGTTTACTCCCTGATATACAGCTGCTACCCCCTTCGTAAGTGCAGTTCCTAAATGAGCTTTTTTCTCTGTTCCCTCACCACAAATTAGATTCTTCTGAGGAGTTCCCAGTACATTATCCTTTCCCCTGTGTAATTACCTTAACAAGCTCCAGCTGTTTTTATTCTCAGAAGCGATACTCCCAGATATACAGCCGCCTACCCCCTTCGTTAGTGCAGGTCCTAAATGAGCTTTTTTCTCTGTTCCCTCACCACAATCCAGATTCTTTTGGGGAGTTACCAGTACAGGAACCATACCAGGAAGTACTTAATTTATTAAGCTACTGCTTTTCCTAATCTCAGTGGAGATATTTACTGATAAACTGCTACCTATGCAGCATGTTCATGTCGTTCCTAAATGTGCTTTTATCTCTCTCCCCTCACAACGAATCAGATTCTTCTGAGGAGTTCCCAGTACATTATCCTTTCCCCTGTGTAATTACCTTTACAAGCTCCAGCTGTTTTTATTCTCAGAAGGTTTACTCCCTGACATACAGCTGCCTACCCCTTCCTACGTGCAGGTCATAATTGACCTTTTTTCTCTGTTCCCTCACCACAATCCAGATTCTTTTAGGGAGTTACCAGTACAGGAACCATACCAGGAAGTACTTAATTTATTAAGCTACTGCTTTTCTTAATCTCATTGGAGATATATATTGATAAACAGCTACATATGCAGCATTTTCATGTCGTTCCTAAATGAGCTTTTATCTCTCTCCGCTCACCACAAATCAGATTCTTCTGAGGAGTTCCCAGTACACTACCCTTTCCACTGTGTATTTACCTTAACGAGCTCCAGCTGTTTTTATTCTCAGAAGGGATACTCCCTGATATACAGCTGCCTACCCCTTTCGTAAATGCAGGTCCTAAATGAGCTTTTATCTCTCTCCCCTCACCACAAATCAGATTCTTCTGAGGAGTTCCCAGTACACTATCCTTTCCACTGTGTATTTACCTTAACAAGCTACAGCTGTTTTTATTCTCAGAACGTTTACTCCCTGATATACAGCTGCCTAACCCCTTCGTAAGTGCAGGTCATTAATGAGCTTTTTTCTCTGTTCCCTCACCACAATCCAGATTCTTTTGGGGAGTTACCAGTACAGTAACCATACCAGGAAGTACTTAATTTATTAAGCTACTTCTTTTCTTAATCTCAGTGGAGATATTTCCTGATAAACAGGTACTTACGCTGCATGTACATGTTGTTCCTAAATGAGCTTTTATCTCTCTCCCCTCACCACAAATCAGATTCTTCTGAGGAGTTCCTAGTACATTATCCTTTTCCCTGTGTAATTACCTTAACAAGCTAGAGCTGTTTTTATTCTCAGAAGGTTTACTCCCTGATATACAGTTGCCTACCCCCTTTCGTAAGTGCAGGTCCTAAATGAGCTTTTTTCTCTGTTCCCTCACCACAATCCAGATTCTTTTGGGGAGTTACCAGTACAGTAACCATACCAGGAAGTACTTAATTTATTAAGCTACTGCTTTTCTTAATCTCAGTGGAGATATTTTCTGATAAACAGCTACCTATGCAGCATGTTCTCGTCATTCCTAAATGAGCTTTTATCTCTCTCCCCTCACCACAAATAAGATTCTTCTGAGGAGTTCCCAGTACATTATCCTTTCCCCTGTGTAATTACCTTAACAAGCACCAGCTGTTTTTATTCTCCGAAGGGATACTCCCTGATATATAGCTGCCTACCCCCTTCGTAAGTGCAGGTCCTAAATGAGGTTTTTTCTCTGTTCCCTCACCACAATCCAGATTCTTTTGCGGAGTTCCCAGTACAGTAACATACGAGGAAGTACTTAATTTATTAAGGTACTGCTTTTCTTAATCTCAGTGGAGATATTTACTGATAAACAGCTAGCTATGCAGCATGTTAATGTCATTCCTAAATGAGCTTTTATCTCTCTCCCCTCACCACAAATCAGATTCTTCTGAGGAGTTCCCAGTACATTATCCTTTCCCCTGTGTAATTACCTTAACAGGCTCCAGCTGTTTTTATTCTCAGAAGGGATACTCACTGATATACAGCTGCCTACCCCCTTCATAAGTGCAGGTCCTAAATGAGCTTTTTTCTCTGTTCCCTCAACACAATCCAGATTCTTTTTGGGAGTTACCAGTACAGGAACCATACCAGGAAGTACTTAATTTATTAAGCTACTGCTTTTCCTAATCTCTTTGGAGATATTTACTGATAAACTGCTACCTATGCAGCATGTTCATGTCATTCTTAAATGAGCTTTTATCTCTCTCCCCTCACCACAAATCAGATTGTTCTGAGGAGTTCCCAGTACATTATCCTTTCCCCTGTGTAATTACCTTAACAAGCTCCAGCTGTTTTTATTCTCAGAAGGTTTACTCCCTGATATACAGCTGCCTACCCCCTTCGTAAGTGCAGTTCCTAAATGAGCTTTTTTCTCTGTTCCCTCACCACAATCCAGATTCTATTGGGGAGTTACCAGTACAGTAACCATACCAGGAAGTACTTAATTTATTAAGCTACTGCTTTTCTTAATATCAGTGGAGATATTTACTGATAAACAGCTACATATGCAGCATTTTCATGTCGTTCCTAAATGAGCTTTTATCTCTCCACTCACCACAAATCAGATTCTTCTGAGGAGTTCCCAGTACATTATCCTTTCCCCTGTGTAATTACCTTAGCAAGCTCCAGCTGTTTTTATTCTCAGAAGGGATACTCCCTGATATACAGCTGCCTACCCCCTTCGTAAGTGCAGGTCCTAAATGAGTTTTTTCTCTCTTCCCTCACCACAATCCAGATTCTTTTGGGGAGTTACCAGTAGAGTAACCATAAAAGGAAGTACTTAATTTATTAAGCTACTGCTTTTCTTAATCTAAGTGGAGATATTTACTGATAAACAGCTACCTACACAGCATGTTCATGTTGTTCGTAAATGAGCTTTTATCTCTCTCCCCTCACCACAAATCAGATTCTTCTGAGTAGTTCCCAGTACATTATCCTTTCCCCTGTGTAATTACCTCAACAAGCTGCGGCTGTTTTTATTCTCAGATGGTCCACTCCGTGATATACAGCTGCCTACCCCCTTCGTAAGTGTAGTTCCTGAATGAGCTTTTTTCTCTGTTCCCTCACCACAATCCAGATTCTTTTGGGTTGTTGCCAGTACAGTAACCATACCACGAAGTACTTAATTTATTAAGCTACTGCTTTCCTTAATCTCAGTGGAGATATTTACTGATAAACTGCTACCTACGCAGCATGTTCATGTCGTTCCTAAATGAGCTTTTATCTCTCTCTCCTCACCACAAATCAGATTCTTCTGAAGAGTTCCCAAAAATTATCCTTTCCCCTGTGTAATTACCTTAACAAGCTCCAGCTGTTTTTATTCTCAGAAGGTTTACTCCCTGATATACAGCTGCCTACATCCTTCGTAAGTGCAGGTCATAATTGAGCTTTTTTCTCTGTTCCCTCACCACAATCCAGACTCCTTTGGGAAGTTATCAGTACAGTAACCATACCAGGAAGTACTTAATTTTTTAAGCTACTGCTTTTCTTAATCTCAGTGGAGATATTTAGTCATAAACAGCTACCTATGCAGCATTTTCATGTCGTTCCTAAATGAGCTTTTATCTATCTCCCCTCACCACAAATCAGATTCTTCTGAGGAGTTCCCAGTACATTATCCTTTCCTCTGTGTAATTACCTTAACAAGCTCCAGCTGTTTCTTTCTCAGAAGGGATACTCCCTGATATACAGCTGCCTACCCCCTTCGTAAGTGCAGGTCCTAAATGAGCTTTTTTCTCTGTTCCCTCACCACAATCCAGATTCTTTTGGGGAGTTACCAGTACAGTAACCATACCAGCAAGTACTTATATATTAACCTATTGCTTTTCTTAATCTAAGTGGAGATATTTACTGCTAAACAGCTACCTACGCAGCATGTTCATGTCGTTCCTAAATGAGCTTTTATCTCTCTCCCCTCACCACAAATCAGATCTTCGGACTAGTTCCCAGTACATTATCCTTTCCCCTGTGTAATTACCTTAACAAGCTCCAGCTCTTTTTATTCTCAGAAGGGATACTCCCTGATATACAGCTGCCTACCCCCTTCGTAAGTGCAGGTCCTAAATGAGCCTTTTTCTCTGTTCCCTCACCACAATCCAGATTCTTTTGGGGAGTTACCAGTACAGTAACCATACCAGGAAGTATTTAATTTATTAAGCAACTGCTTTTCTTTTCTTTTCTTTTTTTTTTTTTTTTTTTGGCCAGTCCTGGGCCTTGGACTCAGGGCCTGAGCACTGTCCCTGGCTTCTTCCCGCTCAAGGCTAGCACTCTGCCACTTGAGCCACAGCGCCTCTTCTGGCCGTTTTCTGTATATGTGGTGCTGGGGAATCGAACGTAGGGCCTCGTGTATCCGAGGCAGGCACTCTTGCCACTAGGCTATATCCCCAGCCCAAGCAACTGCTTTTCTTAATCTCAGTGGAGATATTTACTGATAAACACCTACCTACGCAGCATGTTCATGTCTTTCCTAAAGGAGCTTTTATCTCATTCACCTCACCACAAATCAAATTCTTCTGAGGAGTTCCCAGTACATTATCCTTTCCCCTGTGTAATTACCAGAACAAGCTCCAGCTGTTTTTATTCTTAGAAGGGATAATCCCTGATATACAGCTGCCTACCCCCTTCGTAAGTGCAGGTCCTAAATGAGCTTTTTTCTCTGTTCCCTCACCACAATCCAGATTCTTTTGGGGAGTTACCAGTACAGTAACCGTACCAGGAAGTACTTAATTTATTAAGCTACTGTTTTTCTTAATCTCAGTGGAGATATTTACTGATAACCAGCTACCTATGCAGCCTGTTCCTGTCGTTCCTAAATGAGCTTTTATCTATCTCCCCTCACCACAAATCAGATTCTTCTGAGGAGTTCCCAGTACATTATCCTTTCCTCTGTGTAATTACCTTAACAAGCTCCAGCTGTTTTTATTCACAGAAGAGATACTCACTGATATACAGCTGCCTACCCCCTTCGTAAGTGCAGGTCCTAAATGAGCTATTTTCTCTGTTTCCTCACCACAATCCAGATTCTTTTGGGGAGTTACCAGTAGAGTAACCATACCAGGAAGTACTTAATTTATTAAGCTACTGCTTTTATTAATCTCAGTGGAGATATTTACTGATAAACAGCTACCTACGCAGCATGTTTATGTCGTTCATTAATGAGCTTTTATCTCTCTCCCCTCACCACAAATCAGATTCTTCTGAGAAGTTCCCAGTACATTATCCTTTCCCCTGTGTAATTACCTTAACAAGCTCCAGCTGGTTTTATTCTCAGAAGGTTTACACCCTGATATACAGCTGCCTACCCCCTTCGTAAGTGCAGGTCCTAAATGAGCTTTTTTCTCTGTTCCCTCACCACAATCCAGATTCTTTTGGGGCGTTACCAGTACAGTGACCATACCAGGAAGTACTTAATTTATTAAGCTACTGCTTTAATTAATCTCAGTGGAGATATTTACTGATAAACAGCTACCTAAGCAGCATGTTCATGTCGTTCCTAAATGAGCTTTTATCTCTCTCCCCTCACCACAAATCAGATTCTTCTGAGGAGTTCCCAGTACACTATCCTTTCCACTGTGTATTTACCTTAACAAGCTCCAGCTGTTTTTATTCTCAGAAGGGATACTCCCTGATATACAGCTGCCTACCCCCTTCGTAAATGCAGGTCCTAAATGAGCTTTTATCTCTCTCCCCTCACCACATATCAGATTCTTCTGAGGAGTTCCCAGTACACTATCCTTTCCACTGTGTATTTACCTTAACAAGCTACAGCTGTTTTTATTCTCAGAACGTTTACTCCCTGATATACAGCTGCCTACCCCCTTCGAAAGTGCAGGTCATTAATGAGCTTTTTTCTCTGTTCCCTCACCACAATCCAGATTCTTTTGGGGAGTTACCAGTACAGTAACCATACCAGGAAGTACATAATTTATTAAGCTACTTCTTTTCTTAATCTCAGTGGAGATATTTCCTGATAAACAGGTACTTATGCTGCATGTACATGTCGTTCCTAAATGAGCTTTTATCTCTCTCCCCTCACCACAAATCAGATTCTTCTGAGGAGTTCCTAGTACATTATCCTTTCCCCTGTGTAATTACCTTAACAAGCTCCAGCTGTTTTTATTCTCAGAAGGTTTACTCCCTGATATACAGCTGCCTACCCCCTTTCGTAAGTGCACGTCCTAAATGAGCTTTTTTCTCTGTTCCCTCACCACAATCCAGATTCTTTTGGGGAGTTACCAGTAGAGTAGCCATACCAGGAAGTACTTAATTTATTAAGCTACTTCTTTTCTTAATCTCAGTGGAGATATTTACTGATAAACAGCTACCTACGCAGCATGTTCATGTCGTTCCTAAATGAGCTTTTATCTCTCCCCCTCAGCACAAATCAGATTCTTCTGAGGAGTTCCCAGTACATTATCCTTTCCCCTGTGTAATTACCTTAACAAGCTCCAGCTGTTTTTATTCTCAGAAGGTTTACTTCCTGATATACAGCTGCCTACCCCCTTTGTAAGTGCAGGTCCTAAATGAGCTTTTTTCTCTGTTCCCTCACCACAATCCAGATTCTTTAGGGGAGTTACCAGTACATTATCCTTTCCCCTGTGTAATTACCTTAACAAGCTCCAGCTGTTTTTATTCTCCGAAGGATACTCCCTGATATACAGCTGCCTACCCCCTTCGTAAGTGGAGGTCCTAAATGAGCTTTTTTCTCTGTTCCCTCACCACAATCCAGATTCTTTTGGGGAGTTACCAGTACAGTAACCATACCAGGAAGTACTTAATTTATTAAGCTACTGCTTTTCTTAATCTCAGTGGAGATATTTACTGATAGACAGCTACGTATGCAGCATGTTCATGTCGTTCCTAAATGAGCTTTTATCTCTCTCCCATCACCACAAATCAGATTCTTCTGAGGAGTTCCCAGCACATTATCTTTTCCCCTGTGCAGTTACCATAAGAAGATCCAGCTGTTTTTATTCTCAGAAGGGATACTCACTGATATACATCTGCCTACCCCCTTCATAAGTGCAGGTCCTAAATGAGCTTTTTCTCTGTTCCCTCAACACAATCCAGATTCTTTTGGGGAGTTATCAGTACAGGAACCATACCAGGAAGTACTTAATTTATTAAGCTACTGCTTTTCCTAATCTCTTTGGAGATATTTACTGATAAACTGCTACCTATGCAGCATGTTCATGTCGTTCCTAAATGAGCTTTTATCTCTCTCCCCTCACCACGAATCAGATTCTTCTGAGGAGTTCCCAGTACATTATCCTTTCCCCTGTGTAATTACCTTAACAAGCTCCAGCTGTTTTTATTCTCAGAAGGTTTACTCCCTGATATACAGCTGCCTGCCCCCTTCGTAAGTGCAGGTCCTAAATGAGCTTTTTTTCTCTGTTCCCTCACCACAATCCAGATTCTTTTGGGGAATGACCAGTACAGTACCATACCAGGAAGTACTTAATTTATTAAGCTACTGCTTTTCTTAATACAGTGTAGATATTTACTTATAAACAGCTACCTACGCAGCATGTTCATGTCGTTCCTAAATGAGCATTTATTTCTCTCCCCTCAACACAAATCAGATTCTTATGAAGAGTTCCCAGTACATTAAACTTTCCCCTGTGTAATTACCTTAACAAGCTCCAGCTGTTTTTATTCTCAGAAGGTTTACTCACTGATATACAGCTGCCTACCCCCTTCGTAAGTGCATGTCCTAAATGAGCTTTTTTCTCTGTTCCCTCACCACAATCCAGATTCTTTTGGGGAGTTACCAGTAGAGTAACCATACCAGGAAGTACTTAATTTATTAAGCTACTGCTTTTCTTAATCTCAGTGGAGATATTTACTGATAAACAGCTACCTCCGCAGCATGTTCATGTCGTTCCTAAATGAGCTTTTATCTCTCTCCCCTCACCACAAATCAGATTCTTCTGAGGAGTTCCCAGTACATTATCCTTTCCCCTGTGTAATTACCTTAACCAGCTCCAGCTGTTTTTATTCTCAGAAGGTTTACTCCCTGATAGACAGCTGCCTACCCCCTTCGTAAGTGTAGGTCCTAAATGAGCTTTTTTCTCTGTTCCCTCACCACAATCCAGATTCTTTTGGGGAGTTACCAGTACAGTAACCATACCAGCAAGTACTTATATATTAACCTATTGCTTTTCTTAATCTAAGTGGAGATATTTACTGCTAAACAGCTACCTACGCAGCATGTTCATGTCGTTCTTAAATGAGCTTTTATCTCTCTCCCCTCACCACAAATCAGATTCTTCTGAGGAGTTCCCAGTACATTATCCTTTCCCATTTGTAATTACCTTAACAAGCTCCAGCTGTTTTTATTCTCAGAAGGGATACTCCCTGATATACAGCTGCCTACCCCCTTCGTAAGTGCAGGTCCTAAATGAGCTTTTTTCTCTGTTCCCTCACCACAATCCAGATTCTTTTGGGGAGTTACCAGTACAGTAACCAAAACACTTAATTTATTACTTAATTTATTACTTAATTTATTACTTAATTTATTAAGCTACTGCTTTTCTTAATCTCAGTGGAGATATTTACTGATAAACAGCTACCTATGCAGCATTTACATGTCGTTCCTAAATGAGCTTTATTCTCTCTCCCCTCACCACAAATCAGAGTATTCTGAGGAGTTCCCAGTACATTATCCTTAACCCTTTGTAATTACCTTAACAAACTCCTGCTGTTTTTATTCTCAGAAGGGATACTCCCTGATATACAGGTGCCTACCCCCTTCGTAATTGCAGGTCCTAAGTGAGCTTTTTTCTCTGTTCCTCACCACAATCCAGATTGTTTTGGGGAGTTACCAGTAGAGTAATCATACCAGGAAGTACTTAATTTATTAAGCTACTGCTTTTCTTAATCTCAGTGGAGATATTTACTGATAAACAGCTACCTACGCAGCATGTTCATGTCGTTCCTAATGAGCATTTATCTCTCTCCCTTCACCACAAATCAGATTTTTCTCAGGAGTTCCCCGTACATTATCCTTTCCCCTGTGTAATTACCTTAACAAGCTCCAGCTGTTTTTATTCTCAGAAGGTTTACTCCCTGATATAGAGCTGCCTGCCCCCTTCGTAAGTGCAGGTCCTAAATGAGCTTTTTTCTCTGTTCCCTCACCACAATCCAGATTCTTTTGGGGAGTTACCAGTACAGGAACCATACCAGGAAGTACTTAATTTATTAAGCTACTGCTTTTCTTAATCTCAGTGGAGATATTTACTGATAAACAGCTACCTATGCAGCATGTTCATGTCGTTCCTAAATGAGCTTTTATCTCTCTCCCCTCACCACGAATCAGATTCTTCTGAGGAGTTCCCAGTACATTATGCTTTCCCCTGTGTAATTAACTTAACAAACTCCAGCTGTTTTTATTCTCAGAAGGTTTACTCCCTGATATACAGCTGCCTACCCCCTTCGTAAGTGCAGGTCTTAAATGAGCTTTTTTCTCTGTTCCCTCACCACAATCCAGATTCTTTTGGGGAGTTACCAGTACAGTAACCGTACCAGGAAGTACGTAATTTATTAAGCTACTGCTTTTCTTAATCTCAGTGGAGATATTTACTGATAAACAGCTACCTATGCAGCATGTTCATGTCGTTCCTAAATGAGCTTTTATCTCTCTCCCCTCAGCACAATCAGATTCTTCTGAGGAGTTCCCAGTACATTATGCTTTCCCCGGTCTAATTACGTTAACAAGCTCCAGCTGTTTTTATTCTCAGAAGGTTTACTCCCTGATATACAGCTGCCTACCCCCTTCGTAAGTGCAGGTCCTTAATGAGCTTTTTTCTCTGTTCCCTCACCACAATCCAGATTCTTTTGGGGAGTTACCAGTACAGTAATCATACCAGGAAGTACTTAATTTATTAAGCTACTGCTTTTCTTAATCTCAGTGGAGGTATTTACTGATAAACAGCTACCTACGCTGCAGGTACAGGTCGTTCCTAAATGAGCTTTTATCTCTCTCCCCTCACCACGAATCAGATTCTTCTGAGGAGTTCCCAGTAGACTATCCTTTCCCCTGTGAAATTACCTTAAGAAGCTCCAGCTGTTTTTATTCTCAGAAGGTTTACTCCCTGATACACAGCTGCCTACCCCCTTCGTAAGTGCAGGTCATAAATGAGCTTTTTTCTCTGTTCC